>NC_041387.1:220659588-220673781 GCF_002162155.2 Triticum dicoccoides | reverse complement strand
ACAAAGGAAGCAGTTGAACCCCTCATCCTCCTCTTACGGCGTGCGATTGTGGATCTTGCGGAGCTCGACAGAAACCACACAAAGGGAGGAGGCGGGCTTGGTCTTCCGGGAGCGCTGCTGCGGCCGGCGGATCGGGCAGCGCCATGGCCATGGCCGTCGGCTGACCTGCGGCCGTGGTGGACGAAGTCCGCGTCCACCTGCATCTTGACACCGCCATCAGATGCTCTCCACAGCTTCCCATGTTCCAGGCCAAGAAGACGGACGAGACGAGGAGGATGGGGAAGAGCAACAGTGGCCGGATCTGTCTCGGTGGCCTACCTGCGTGAGGAAACGTGACGGAGCGGTGGCCTGAGTTCGACGATGGGGAGGAGAAGACGTCTCGCAGCTGTCGGGGGCGCCGCCAGGAAGGGGAGCGGGGGAGGAGGACGAGTGGGAGAGGGCGGCGGCTAGGGTTCCCGCGAGGGAGGAATGGGAACAAGGAGCAGGGCTGTCGCTCTCCCTCACTAGCAGTCAAGGTGTGTTGACCTAAATGTGAAAAGACCAAAGTGCCCATTGGGGGGCACCGAAATAACAGGCGGTGGCACACCAGAGGACGCACAACAGTGTCGGGCCTAGATCCGACGGCCCATATCGTTCCCTTTGAGATCCAACGGCCTAGATCGTTTCATCTGCAGATCCGACGGACAAGATCATTTTGGAAACGCAATCCGATGACCCATAATCCAAACGCACGGGAGGGCTTCATTTTGTTCTGGACTCTAACAATGGGATATATATACCAACCTAATCCATGGGACTCCGGGCCCTTGCATCAAAACAGCCATCTGAATCTTGGCCCCAACCTCAAAGAAAAAAGAACATTGGCCCCGCATGTCAGCCAACACAGGGCAATATATAAAAGATACCCGCTTCTCCCGTCCCGTGCTCAACCTGTCCCGACCTGGTTTTCCTCCAACCGGCGACCCAGCCAAACCCTAGAACAAACCGACCGAGCAGGCCATCGCCACCCCACGGACTCGCCGCAGCCGCTGCAGCTGCAGCTGTCGCGCCGCATGGCCGAGTACGAGGAGGGCTACGAGGGCAACGGCGACCCCGCCGCCGCCGCCGCCGCCGTCACCGGAGGTTCCCCGCCGACCAAGCCCTCCGGTTTCTCCGACCAACCCGACGGTCGCTCCCAGGTGCATTCCTCTGATCCACTTGATCCGAGTAGCGGTCTAGCTGAACCGTGGGTCATGTCCAGCTTGTGCGAGGTACAGGCAGACTAGTGCTTGTTTAGCTGCGCAGATGTGTTGATCTGCGGAGATGTGTGCGCGCCTATCTGGGCGCGGGGATTCTCGGTTGTTAGGGTCGGTTTTGTTTTGATTGGTATCATATTCGTGGCCTTGTGGGAGCGGCTACTTTTTGAAACTGCCGCGGCTCACTATTGATGTGAGATTACGTTTCTAATGTATACGTCTTGCTGTATTTTATTCTGTTGCTTCCCTCAAATTGTTTTTGTTAAGCTACTTGTATATCATTCCTTGATGCATTGAACTGATAATCACATGCTTTGTTAAACTTTATTATCTTATTAGCTGTGAAGATCTATGTACAAGTTCTGGATTCTGCCTTAAGATAATTTGTGGGTGTATTCCTCTGTTGCTTGTTTGAATAATGTCTTCAAGCGGTCCATTGATGGCTCTAAATAGCAAGCATTTTGCATATGTTCCTTCATGTATGGTGATCATATCGTCGTTGATGAAAGAATATCATTCAGGTGTGTCTAGGGCACATCTAGATGTGCCCTAATTATTGTACATCTAAGTGAGTGAATCAAGCACAAAGAGGAAAACAAAGAAGAAAAAGAAAATACCCACACAAATCTCGATGTAAGACCAATGACATAGGACTTAGATGTGCAATACTTATGGCACATCTAGATGTGCTTTAGCAAAACTGATAACATTCTTATATTCTATAAGAAATCTAACTAATATCTTCCTTTTGTCCCCAGCAGGAGGTACAGCCACATGAGGGAAGGTCCTCAAAATCTAGAGAGAGGGACAGAGGACGAGAGAAGGACAAGGACAAGGAGCGTGATAGAGAACATGGAAGAGATAGAGAAAGGGGCCGTGATAAGGACAGGGAGAGGGACCGGGGTGACCGGGACCGGGAACGCGACCGCCACCATAGGGAGCACCGTGAAAGAAGTGAAAAAAGGGAGCACCGTGAAAGAAGTGAAAAAAGGGAGCACTGTGGCCATTCTGATGACCATGATCGTCATCGCAGCCGTGACCGTGATATTGAAAGGTACCATGTCTAAACTTCCATGGATTTAGTTATGTTAGTTCCACCATGCCTATTTCTGAGCTCTAGGTAACTACGTTGAAAACCATCCATCTCTGTTACTCACAAGGCTTTTAATCTTCTGAAGTATTCCATGATGTAAAATTTGCTTGCCCTCGTGTCGCCCTTTCTGGTGTTTGTTTTAAAGATACTTTTTGATTATGGTCTATGGTGTATATAGGAATTCTAGCATTATAGGTGTCCAGGCCTCTGGGTATGCTTTGCTTGAGCCCAAGTTCATCCTACCAAGTATTTGGTCAAGGGTTTGCTTGTTTATGTTTTGTCCAATATTGGCTAGAAAAATGGATAATAGTTGGCATGGGCACGCCAAAAGTTTGGCAACCATCCAAATAAAGACCACAGTTTTGGCTATGACAGAAAATTGTTAATGTTTGTTGGTTTTTGGACACCAACCAAACACTAACAATACTCTGCACATTGCCGCAAAATTATTTTTGAGATTTGATTTCTAAATATTGTATAGAATATAAATTCATTCCTTAAGATTTGAACTATGGGAATTTCTGCAGAATTAGAAAAATAAAAACCTTAACATGAAAAGTTGAACATGTCAAAATTAATACATTAAGATTCAGAACTCACTTAAGGGTGCATGAATTAATGTACGTTGCGTTAGAGATGCTCTCATGTCCAGATCAGACGTGGACCAATCTAGCAAATCCAGCAGCTACAACAATTTTGCTGATGTGCATGCTCGCATGCACAGCAAAATGGCTGTTTAATGACTTATGGGTTTTGTCTATATAAGATTATGTTGATAGGGCTAATACTTTAGAATTCTTATTTTGTTATGTAAGGTTCTGCAGTATATTATATAGATGTTATGTCACCTTTGTTTGGGAGAAGTAAGAAAGAACCAATCTATTGTCTCCCAAATATCCTCTCATCTAGTCTATGTCCATCTAAACCTCTCGCAGCCATGCTGTCTGGCTATCTTCAGCGCAGTAGTTATCCCATTGTGATTACAGGTTCACGACACATGTTCAAATTTGTCTAAAAAAGAACTTACTCATAATACATAATCTTGCCGGGTTCTATAAAATTTCACGATAGAAATGAGTTGTAGAGTAGCGTTTTGGAGTGAAGTCCAAATTGACATCTTTCAAAGTACTCTAGGGAATATGCTTAACTTGGTGCGAGGTTCGCTTTTAATGTTGTTCCTTTGTGGGTGGTTACTTGCTGAAGGTTTATTGTAACCTTTGTGTGGATGGTGTTAAATTTTGTAAAATCTGTTTTCCTTTGCTAAAATGAAGGCTCTGTTAATCAATTGTTCTTTTTGGGACAGAAATAGCCAAGTCATGTTTTCTGGAGAATGTTTTGTTATCACAGTAGAATGCTAATCTAGTATCCTCCATATACTCATCCTATCTTGATAACATCATCTTCTATACAAAAAACCTGGGCTACTGATTCTATGAAATCTGGCGTATTCTGAGATAAACTGGTAATGCAGAAGAGACCGTGACAGGGATGGCCATCGCAGGCATCGCTCCCGCTCCCGTTCTAAGGGTCGTGAACGCAGATCCAGATCTCGTTCGCGTTCTCGTTCAAAGAGGTATGTGTTGAAACTTGAATCTCTTCCAAAGGTTTACTATCTACGTTTAACATGTCAGCAGTCTGAGGAAGACAAATCAGCATTCCTTTCGAGATCCGTCACAGATACTATTCGTGTATGCTGTTCTTTCATTGTTTGCGCTTAAAAATCCATGCATTGGTTTCATGCTTTCTGTTTGGATGTCAACTGCTAATACATTGTTTATCTGATGCAGATCTTTCCTGCGTGATATGTTATTTGTTATATACCTTATGCTGGTTCTATTGTGTTTCTCTAGTCTGCTATTTCCTGCTTGTTGAACTACTTATATAACTGCCTGCCGCCCTGAAACAGCAAGCGGGTGAGCGGATTTGACCAGGGACCATCGCAAGCCATTCCTATGGTCACTCCTGGCGCGACCCCAGGTATGTGGCAAACAATACTGATGTTTCTAGTTTTGCATTTTTACACATATGTTTCTATGATTAGGACTAAAAAAGATGATCTGTTAAGGAACTGCTAATCAGCTGTTATGCACAATTATATATTTGCAATAATAATAGCAGCTTCTGGAATGACTATGTACATCCGTTCATTTTCACTGCAATATCTATCCACATGCTTTGCCGCGAACTTGTACTAAACAGCCAGAATGCAAATTATTGTTCCTATAAATACGGATCATCATTTATTTCAGAAATGGTTGCACGTTCCAGTTCATAAATATTGTTGGTTCACAATCGAACAAATTTTTGAAGATTTAGCTTTTGCTTGCGATTGTCTACGATAAGTCTGGCAACTTTCCTCTTTGGTCTCCTTGCCCTGTAAAATCAATTGAGTATTTTCTCTCTCAATCTCCTTGCTCTGCTCAGCCATGGGAGGTGGCACAGCCAGAACAGGGGAACTGGTGTGGGCTGGAGGTTGTCCGCAAGGAGGGCCTGCATGGGATCCGGCAAGCATCGTCTCCGTAGCAGTTCGTGAGCCTCACTGGATTGGAGAGGACATGGTTGGGAAGCCGGCGAGCAGCGCCACGGGGAAGTGGAGACAGAGGTGCCACGGAGAGGCAGCGGTATCCTTGCGCATGGTGGCGGAGACGCTTGGGGAGGCGCAGCGGTGACAAGGTAAATTGACAGGTGCAGCAGTGGCGAGTTGAGTTGCCGCGGCGGGGTCTCGCACAATTATGGCGTCCACCGGCGTTCAATCGCGGCTGCCGGCGAGCGGTGTGCTCCAGGGAGCCGGCTGCCGGGGCTTCTTCAGGGCTATTGACCGGCGACGGGAGATTCCGATGGCGACTGCAAGGGGATGGGAGAGTAGGGAGCGTTGTTGGGAGCGGAGGGATGAGGCGCGGCGGCGGACGGAACCCTAGCGCTGGGGGTATGGCGATCTCGTGCGGGAGAGAGAGAAGGTCCATCGAATCGTTTTCTTTTTCACTTAATCGATTAATGAATACAGAGTGCGGGTTGATTCCATAAAAAATGAGGGACTTTTTTGCAAAAACGCTGCGACGGTGAACCCGACAGACTCAACCCGTGCTTTATTATTATTAGGGAAAGATTCCACGTTTTATATGGAACTGAGTGACTCTTCTTTTGCTGTTCTTGGTTTTTGTGTCTTTGTTTGTTTGTTTGTTGTGTTTCCATATTGGATAGGAAAGCAATCTTGGACCACTTTGTCCATCATAAACCAATGGAAAGAGCGGACTACTGTAGCTTATTGTACAAGGAGAAAACAACTGGTTTGATATCTTGTTTGCCTTCAACTAGTAATCAGTATTACCTTATGGCTGTTCCATAATTATTGCTTTTAGTCCTTTGTCTCCTTGAACATGTGCAATCCATTCTCCATGTATTTTTATCTGAAATGGATCTTTGCTAGATTACTGTGGATTTCCATGATAGTCACACGTATATCTGTAAGGAATTGTTCTTTTTTGATGAATTCCAGGTCAACTGCCCGCAGTTGCCCCTCTTATTACTGGGATGCTTCCAAACATGTTTAATTTCACTGCTCCTACGCAGGTGACTACTATTTTCCTTTTAGATTGGGTTCTGTCACCACCAGGCAATCTGATTCACCCTGTTTTGTTACTTTTCTGGTGGTGACAGAATGAACCTAACTCTAGTATTTGATATGTTTCTACTCATATTTTTTTCTTCTTCTATTTGCATCAGTTCAATCCTCTAGTTATGCAACCACAGGCCATGACACAACAGGTATTTGACTTTTCTTATTGCTTGTCTCCATCATATTTTAGTTTTGTTCTGTGATATAACGTCATGGCTAACCACCCTTATCCTAGGCTACCCGGCATGCTAGGCGTGTTTATGTTGGTGGACTTCCACCAACTGCCAATGAGCAGGTAATTACTTAATTAACTTGTTTGTTTTCTTGACGGCCTATCCTTTTTTGGTCTGCGCTTTGTATTAATTTTGTATTCTTTCTGCAGACAGTTGCTATATACTTCAATCAAGTTATGGCTGCTATTGGAGGAAACACAGCTGGTCCTGGTGATGCTGTTCTTAATGTATACATAAACCATGACAAGAAATTTGCTTTTGTGGAGATGAGGTCTGTGGAGGAAGCAAGCAATGCAATGGCCTTAGATGGTATAATGTTTGAGGGAGCACCGGTGAAAGTTAGAAGGCCAACAGACTATAATCCTTCCCTGGCTGCTGCACTGGGTCCAAGCCAGCCAAACCCTAATCTAAATCTTGGTGCTGTTGGCTTGACACCTGGCTCAGCTGGAGGTTTAGAAGGCCCTGATCGCATCTTTGTGGGTGGCCTCCCGTACTACTTCACCGAGGCTCAAGTGCGGGAGTTGCTTGAATCCTTTGGACCGTTGCGAGGATTTGATCTTGTGAAGGATAGGGAGACAGGCAACTCGAAAGGATATGCCTTCTGTGTATACCAGGATCTTAATGTCACAGACATTGCCTGTGCTGCCCTGAATGGTATCAAGATGGGAGACAAGACCCTCACTGTTAGGCGAGCAAATCAAGGCACTTCTCAACCAAGGCCAGAGCAAGAAACCATCCTGTTGCACGCACAACAACAAGTGCAGATGCAGGTACACTCAGCTGTTGAAAATATATGTTTTACAAAATGACAGTGAGTTTATATTTCCCTTCCAAATTTTGACCGTTGCTTTCTGACAGAAACTCGTGCTACAAGTTGGAGGGGCTCTACCGACAAAGGTGGTATGCCTGACCCAGGTGGTTTCAGCAGATGAACTGAGAGATGATGAGGAATACGAGGATATTTTCGAAGACATGAGGGAAGAAGGGCGCAAATATGGTAAACAAAATGAAATCCATGGACTTGCCTTCATCTTGTTTTGAACCCTTGCATTCTGTTATCATTGTGTTCAGTTACTGAACTTGTTTTGTTTTGTGTGTTGTCTTTTTGTGTGTCTTTTTTGTAGTCCACATAAATGCCATTGCAGAGTCTTTTATAGTCCAACCCCATGCAATATTGGCAATCGGGCTTAACCTACAGAAGACACACTATTCTTTTCCAATTGGATATGATTGATCATATATCATGTATTTCTTGTTTATGTATGTACTCACTAACACTTGGACAGGTAACTTGGTTAAAGCTGTCATCCCACGACCTGACCCCAGCGGCGCTGCTGTTCCTGGAGTTGGAAAGGTGAGTTCTGATTTGATCATACTCAGTACTGATGCGTTGAGCAGGAACAAAATTATTTTGATCCATGGACTTTGTTGTCCGCGTTGCAGGTGTTTCTGGAATATGCAGATATCGACGGCTCGACCAAGGCGAAGGTCGGGATGCATGGCAGGAAGTTTGGCGGGAACCAGGTGGTGGCCGTGTTCTACCCTGAAAACAAGTTTGCTGATGGAGATTACGATGATTAGATGAAGTCCTCTGCTCGGTTGACACCCATATCATGCGTTTGCTTAGTTTTCAAATTGAATCCTTTTTTAATCTGTTTGTGGAACCGTCTGCTCGATATATGGTACTCCCTCTGTCCCATAATGTAAAACGTTTTTTGACTCTAGTTTTTTGACTCTAGTATAGTGTCGAAAAACGTCTTACATTATGGGACAGAGGGAGTATAATTTTATTTGTCAAGTACATGTACCGCTGCTGCCCTTGCCTACTGTACCCAAACATGATCAGTGCTGGTATCTTCCCCCTTGCTGCATGTGGGTCCTCTGTTCACTTTTGTAAAGACTTTTAAGACAGCATCTAAAGCAGTTCAATTTCTGTTGTCTTAAATGACTTACAAAAGTGAATAGAGGGAGTATTAAAGGATTGTAGGCATGTTTTAAATTATTATTGGACCTGGGACATGGTTATGTGGTGAGATTTGGGGACGCGGATTTGGTGAACATGGGTGCATGCGCACCCTTTATAAATAGTAAATTCAAGAAAATACTAGAAAAATTAAAAAAATCTGAATTTATTTTTGTAATATACATAGACAACCAGTACACTTGCATATGAAGTTTCATGAAGAAATCACAACCGTGATGATCTGGCAAAAATAACAAATTGAAGCTATATTAAAAAACACTGTTTAATGAATAGTATGGTCACATTGGTATTTTTTTCACTACTAGTAAACTTACACGTGCAATGCACGTACTAACTAATATTCCATATATATTTAGTCAAACTATTTTGAACACCAAAATTTAAATTGTTGCATGTGGTGAAACAACATAGCTCCGTGTCAAAATGCAAACATCAAACTCCAATAATGGGAACAATCCAAAGTTGCCAAGTGTTCATCTCTTGATCAAACAGTGTCACCTTCCATAAGATTTACATTGCAAACCTGGTAGACAAATAAAAGAAATCAATATCACAAGGGATCAATCTTCAGAACAATTAAATCTTCATCATAAAAAACACTTAAATCTTGTTCGGCTCTATGGACAACTGTAGTGAAGCGGCAAATTATAGATAATACAACAACTGTATCATTTTTCTGATGAAAAAAGAGAAACCTATTATTATCATCATCCAAAGTGTTTGCAATGTCAGATGGTTAAGGACGAACAACATTACAACATTGGCAAGCTGACCTCAGGGTGATCCATCTTTTTTCATGCCCATATTGGTCATTTTCACTACACAGGAAGTATATTGGATTCATTCCCGCAAAAAAAAGTCTATTGGATTCCTGAAGAGCAAACACAACAATTACTTCGTCTTCACAGGGCCACTGGGTCCTCAAATAATACAACTTATACCCTGGCATCTTTTCTTTTATACTCCCTCCATCTTAAAATGTAAGACGTTTTTTAACACTATAAAACATCTTACATTTTGACACAGAGGGAGTAAGGGAGTATCTCTTATGCAGCTACGCTACCAGTTCAGTCTAACTAAATCTGGTCAATTACACAATATGTAAAATATGGCAAAAGAGCATATACCTTCAGATATTTGCCAGCCAGCTTCAGCCACTAATCTCACCAAGACTGCTCATGTGCACCTGTAGCATTTTTCTATATAACAAAAAGTTTTAGAAGACCATGAGATTAGGCATTTCAACCAATTCACTTAGAAACACAGTGATTTTGTAGCTAATATAGCTTGATGGATTTGTGCAGCCAGTATCGATGGCACGCCTTGTACTATGCCTAAGAAAATAACCACAAAACATCTAATTATGCCTTTTTTAGAAAAGGAGGATGACCCCCGGCCTGCATCTAGGAGATGCATGTAACCACTTTATTAACTATTCACAGAGAACTTACGAAGTAATACATCAATATGTTTGAAGCCGTCATCTTGGCAACATCCGTCGCTACTCCTATCCATTGATGAAGGGGTGCAGAAAGTATGGGCCGAGTACCTAGACCTCTCACCTAAGCCTAACATCTAAAGCTGGAGGCCCCAACTAAGCCACATACCAGGTCTGGGGCACAAACCGGTCCGACGCACTCATAGGTCGTCGCCGCCATCTTCCATCTATCCATCTTCAAAGGTGATACTGACGCATCGACCTTGCCAGGCCTGCTGTTGACGCCAACATGGCGCCAGACAAAACCTCCTCCCTACACGCATCCATCATCACATGTCCGTCGCCGAGACCCTGCCACGCCACGCCACCGAGACTCCACGTCGTCGATGTGTCACATGGAACACCACTCCACCGCAGATGTCGTCCACTGGTCCCTCGAGCCTATGCATACCTCCAAGATTGACGTCCCCAAGAGGGATATGGCACAAGAGTGTTGACGTCATCCAATCGACCGATCTATGGTTTCCCTCGGAGGTGGTGGATAGGGGTCTAGAGCTTCTCCACTATGATGCTTTCAAGAAAGGGACGACGCAGAAAACGCCGCCATCGTTGGCTTTGGCAACGAGCGAAGATTAGGGTTTTCACCCGGATCCGCTCGAGGAACCTCCATCCAGCGTTGTGTGCACGGGACCACCATCACCGCCGCCGCGCATGGAGCAGGCCGCACAGGCCAGATCAGATCTGACTGGAGGCCAAACCACACATATAGTCGTTCCATCCACCCGGCCCTCCATGCCGCTGCCAATTCGAGATCCGACTGGCAGTAGAGCCGCCCACCGCCTCTGCGAGTCAGGGCTGGCCGCCGTGCCGCAAGACCCGACCAGTCGCGCCTCCACACGTTGGGGGGCCCATCCCACCCCAAGCCACGGGAGAGAAGGAGACCCCCGTCACCGCCATCTGCCCCCGGGCTTAGCCGGCAGCGTCACGCGGCGGCGATGGGAGGAGAGAAGGGAGTAGATCAAGGCTCAGTGGCGCGGCTAGGGTAGCGGCCTGCCCGAGTCGCTCGATGCGGGAGCGACACGGGGGGAGCGAGATGTTTTGGTCATCTAATTATGCCTAGTCAAGATCCAACTCATACGTAAAGATTCAGCTTGAATTCTCAAATGAGAACAAGAATGTGAATTATGGGCAGATGAACCATGCAAGATCACGGTACACTATAGAAACTTGATCCGATCGAAATAATTAAAAGCAACTCAAACCCTGTATGGAGGAAACTAAAAAGAAAATATGAGGGAAATAAGTGAACATAGAGATTTGGAGAGCTTAGTTCTAAAATCTTGCGAGATAATTTATGAAGACACAATAATCTATGTCAATGCAATCCTGCTCAAAAATAAAAAGAATTGCAAGTATTCATGTGAAAATAGAAGTTTTGAAAACCGTAAAACCATATGACAGACAAACTGTACCAAGACTAAGCCAATTAACTATTTTTCATCATCATCACTCCAAAAGCCTCGGTTCTTTCCACTTTCCTTAGTTCTTGTGAATTTATGATCAATGCATAATGAGATAGATGATCATAATTTGATGCACATAATAATTCTACCATGATATAATAAAAATAATACCCCAGCATGAAGCTAACCTTATCGTGGTCATGTCACTTGTCCACCAGTTGTAGCCTCATTCTTTTCCTGTAGCTAAAATCCTGGCCTCCAAGTCCACTACATGTTTGCACCATAGCACCATCTGCAAGCTATCGTGCTCCTTCCATTGCGAGGAAACATGAGAAAAATATAAGAAATGAACTAAGGGAAGTTTAGTTCAACATCCTCTTTCTAACCTTTTCGAAAGAAAACATCCTCTTCCTAATGCAATCAGTAGCCTCAAAAGAGGACCAGCCTATAACAGGAATAACTATGAATGCATAAAAACAAATCCCCTCTATCAATAAACAGTTTGTCTGTTTATCATGGTAGTTCTGCAAACTGAAGTAAGCCCCTCTACAACAAAACTAAGCATGAATAGTTCAACTTGCAAACTGAAGATGACAGAAGATGTTGACCCATCAACCTAATCCATCACCAGGCTAGAATATTAATTACCAAAAATCATGAACTAAATAGATTTGGTAACATCATAATTTTCTTAACTCTATCTGAACACTAAAAATATTGTAGGAATAACTCATGTGCTCTTTCTATCGCTAGATATATTCGTAGTAAATAAAACCCAACCCAAAAGAAACGGAAGCTCTTGGCCCATCATTCTGACTTATAAAGCAAGATGACATAAACAACCATGACGTTTAGGCTAAGCATTCATAAAAATGGTGTACAATACTGAAGGTCTTGACATTCAGCATAAATAACAGTGTCGATTGAAGGTGTAGTGATGACAAGTACGCAAGAAAGACATCATTTAGGTACAGTGATGACAAGCATGAGTAGTCACTATATGTGCTAATCTAGACTGCAAATTTACAACTGTTACATAAGAAGATAATAACTGGTAAAAAAATGTTAGGCCACAAATGAAGGCTTCTGCCACGTTCACATGAACAATCGGGCAACACCAAATCCCAGCAATTTCATTAACTATTCAAAGGTTGCATTCAGATAAGCAACTCGACCAAATAGAATTCCATACCCATTAATTCAGCCTCGGGAAAAAAATGTTAGATCACGGATAAAGTTCCAGAACAATTTTAGCTAAGTAATCATCATCATTATTTTGTGAGCCTAGCCTTAGCCTAACCTAGCTTGAGCTTCTGGTTTTGCAATGCAGTATATAAAAAATAACCAAGATGAGAGATCCCAGTATCCAGAGCCATTATTTACTAAAGTGAAGGTATGACTGAATGATTCAGTTTCAGAGGAATTATTTCTAGAGCCCCAAGATAGTTACCACAATGGGTTCTATTCTACGCCAGGGAACTATGAATGATCCAGTAATTTACTGTATTCTTGTTAGTCTCTTAGTATTGTCTGATCCTCGATAAAAACAAAGTTCCCTTCAAAATCCATCCAAAACAGAATTTACCAACACCCAGATTTCTACGGATGCAAGTGCGGAAACCTTACAGCCTTGTGCGTCGTGCATTCTTGAATAATTTGAAATCGTCAACTGTAGAAAACAAGAGGAATGTGGTAAGCAGACCTGCTTATTAGTGAAGATGTCCATCATCTAGCTTTGCTCTGCAATCTATATGGTTTAGGGATTCTGAAATGGAACTGAAACAAAACGTAGTGAAAACTTACTTGATGGTAAACGGATAACGGCAGCGTGACTGTACATGTTGTTCATAGGATCCAGGCAACAACCTGATTTGGAATATATCATCAGGAATTGTTCTTTCAGACTAAGGACAAACTATGTAGGGGAATGTTTGTGCAAATTATAAGTTGTCAAGCAGATCAAGATAGAAGGTGCAGTCAAGTGCAGTTGAGATTCAAAGTCGTATTCAGCAATGTGACGACAGAAGCAAATCAAAGCCGTTTCGTCGTACCTGAGGTTGCTTGCACAATGAAAGAACTGTAATGGATTATCAACTTCTGAACCTAGATAAAAAATTGTTCACGAATCACTTGTTTAGAGTTTGGATCCTTTCCAATGTAGACATTAATAATAATGTTCTACGATCATGTGCATATAGAATAATAATTTTCTACGATCCTGTGCATATGGTTTAGTAGTCAGCATGTTGGTTTCTAGTCACACTGAACATATAGAAACGCATCACCGTGCTGATTCCTTTGGAGTTGTTGCCTCTGCAGCTTTGTGTGCTCCCTTTCAAATATTCAACATGGATAGGATTTAAACAAATGTCAGTGTTAAATCTAGCAAAAAACTGAAACAAAATAAGATCATATATGGATGACACGGAGAGCTGTGAGAGACTGAAATAGAGAGGGCTAGCTATATAGAGAGGTCAATTAGGGGAACTCATCGAACATTTGGTGGGCATCGGCATGCTGCCATGGTGCTGGAGGGCAGAGGCTACACAATGCATCTCACCGTAGAGGAGTTCCGCATCCTCGGTTGTGCAAGGAACGACAGCGGCGGCATCTGCGTCACTGACCACGAGGAGGAACGACCGCTGGGGCATATGTGCCTGACGCGAGGTCGAGGAACAGAGGCCAGGAATCGAATGCCCCGTCGGAGAAATCCATCTTCGTGGCCGAGCCCGCTGTGTCTCAAGCCCGCCGCAGCTTGAGGGAGGAGATGGACCTTGCCGCTGCTGCCGCCGCTGCTCGACGGTGGAGATGGACCCCGCCGCCGCCAACGCAAGCCGAGCCCGCTGGGTCCCGCGCTGCCGCCGCTGCTTGACGGAGGAGAGACCCCTTTGCTGCCGATGCAAGTCAGGCCCACTGCGTCCCGCTGCGCCGCCACCGCTCGACGGAGGAGATGGACACCGGCACTGCCGATGCAGGCCCAGCCCACTGGGTCCCGCGCCGTCGGCGCTGCTTGAGGGATAAGAGCGACCCGGGCTGCGGGAGGACTGGGCGCCGGCGGGGCAGCGGCGCGGGAGGAGCAGGAGGCGGCGTGCGGCGCGGCGCGGCGCGGCGTGGGAGGAGCAGGAGGCGGC
>NC_041387.1:220614243-220658805 GCF_002162155.2 Triticum dicoccoides | reverse complement strand
CGGGAGGAGGGGGGCGGGCGGGCGGGCGTGCGTGCGTGCGTGCGTTGTGGCAGTTTTTTTTTCTTTTTGGAACGGCGGGCTTAGCGATGCATGGATTAGCGGTGGGCTGGTGGCTTAATGCGTGGCTTATAGTGTTAAACATGAAAGGATTATGGATCATTAGATTTGATAGATGAATGGGTTAGATTGTTTGGATCTGCCCCTCTCTTTCTTTTATAATGGTAGTAGAAGAATATCATGGGTGTCAATACATCATGAAACTTCACACGTGAGTAGAATGATCTACTAAGTTTTATACCGTGAAATTTTATTTTATTTTTAATTTTTTCTAGTATTTTTTATGAATGTACCATTACATGGGTGCGCGTGCATCCATGTTCACTTTTGTATTTTCGGTCACTTTGTTCAGCAGTTTCAACCCTTTTAAAAAAGCTTCAAGGAGGCTACAAGGCAAGACAAAAAATTAGTCGTTGTGTGTTGCAAAAAGGATTTGAAAATAGATCTTCCGCTCCGTCTTGCTGCAGCGACTGGAGCTGGGCCTTGGTGTTGGTGTAGAGGATCGTTTGCAGCTTGTCAAGGAAGACCTTAACTGCCGGATCCATGGCCTCTAGATGCACGCGCTTGTAGCAGACTCCGCGTCTCCATGAATTTGCGCTAGATTGGGGCCGGTGAAGAGGGGTGGGTTGGTCTCTGATACTAGATAATAAGATAGGGATAGCTAGGTAGCACAAATACTCGATGTACACTATCCAATCGCAATTACAGGTAGCGATTACAAGGATTACATGAATGAAACAGAGTTCTTGCGGGAGGGGAAAGAGCCATGCGGCCGTTGCCGCGCCTCTAAGTACTGGACTGCGCTAACGGGTTGGCTCGCCCACTCTGGGCCGTAGTAGCGCTTGGGCCGCGCTGGTGCATGCTGTCGTGCACTACGCGTTTCTCTGCCGACGGCAGCTGGAAAGACAAAGATTGCGAGTTTGATCCCTAGACCAAGAGAGCCACAGTAATAGATTAATTTCCACACGGTGTGAGGTGACAGTAGAGGGCCAACAGATCTTGATGTAAAATACCATTCTTACTAATATCAATTAGTAAGCTTGCATATGTTCGGTTCGAAGATCAAAAATAGTTTCATGTCACAGGGATACATCTAGTCCCAACTAAAAACACATATAGTTATAGTTTTAATGACAGAAGTTCGCACGTGCAACACACATTATAAGCTTAGCTCCGTCCCCTTCTAAATATACGTGAACAAAGTAAGCTACTAATCTTCTTTTTAAATTAGACCAATGCCCTCTTGATCAATTGAAATTTCATAAAATTTATTACAATGAATAACTACTGAGGGAACATAGGACTTCTTACATATCTTTTCTAAATATAAAATGTATATCTTCATCAAAGTCTTCTATGTTATAATTCAGCTTCATGTGCATGCAGTTCCTAATGTTAGCAGTAATCAGAGCACTCCTGCACAACAACCGCGACGACAATCTTCCTTCTCTTTATCATCGCTCACCATCTGTGTCCCGTCATTGATGGCACCTTAGCCACACTACACCGGCTCTGGCACCATAAAGGCGATGGTAGAGATCCCGTGGGAAGGTACCTTCGCCACACTACACCGGCTCTGGCACCATTAAGGCGATGGTACATTCCGTGGGACTGTCGCGCATGGTACCAGGCCAAGATGCTCCCGCCAACCATGAAAGCGGCCACCTGCTGCAAACATTTGAAGAGTCATTATGTGATTACTATTACATCTACATCTGATGAATGAGAATAACAAGTAGGATGGTGAATGAGAAGTCAACATCCAACATGAATAGCTAGACAACATGTAGATAACAGGCTAAACTTCCTTTCCTGCTAAATCTTTGATATTACCCCAGTAATGCGAACCAACTGCTTCAAGCTTCTCAGATGGACCCTTATATCCCTTAGTTCTTCTACCGAAACAAACTACTTGCCCCGGGATAACCACCATATGTCCGTAAGACAACAACTTGCACCTTCCACTTGGCATGGTTCATAGTTGATTGTGCCTCTTCAGCTCTCACGGGATACAACCAGACAATGTCATGTATAATGCTCCAATAATCAGACAATCAAGATGCATGAACTAATATGTAGACTCAATCTTCTTAGTGAAGATATCTTAACATGTGTTGACATTTACAAAAATGCCTGTCATGATTTCATAGATGACAAAGGCAGACAATTACGATGCCAACATTGCCAGCACATTATATTAGTGAACTCACACGTACATGTACATTCCGTAGTTTACCGGATTTTATTATTGACAGAACAGGCAGAAGATTTTAAAAGGTAAATAGACAAATAAGAATCCAAGTAATATCAACATTGGGATGCTCTGGTTTATATATCATTGCTCTGATTTCTTAAGCCTTTGGTTTTTTGTGCAATATATTTTCCATGTAATAGCAAGCTGAAGGATGATAAGCTCAAAGAGGTTACCAGGACCAAAGATGATTATCTAAAAGAAACCTTGAAGCAAAAAGCTGATGTCGATAAAACAGTATAAGGCCTAAAATAAAAACATGTCTTCATAGTAAAAGTCTTAGTCGTCCTAGAACAGTTCGAAAAGTCTTAGTGGCTTTATCTAAAAAAAAAAGATGCTTAGTGGCTCTGCATGCTATGACAACCATCAATTGAAGTACATATCTCGCTGGACTTGAACTCTTGCGACTAAGATATCAATTGAAACCCAGATTCACCGAGAAGTAGGAAATATGGCTGCAATATATCAATGGCTCGAATAATGTGCAATATATCAATGGGCTTGAATAATGTGCAACATATCAATATGACAATATTAGCTATCCACTACACAACCAAATTTAACCGAAAATCTATAAGATGAGTTCTAATAATAGCAATCCAACAACTACTAATCCAAACTCACTTGTGCAAACTTGCGGCCATGCGGCATCAGTAAATGCGTAAGGATGACCATGTGCCCCATAATTGGAAATCTGAAATAATAGACACCGAGTGTTAATGGAGAATAGCAAAATATGAAAAAACAGATAAGAAGGTGAAAATTCAACCTAACATATATTATCTCCCTCAGAAGCCAATAGTATGCACTGGATGTGTCCAAGATGCTGCTTTGACCTTGCTGAATTTTTCATGTGTTACCGTCATAGGACACGAAAAATGTGCAGCTATATACACCCAAGAAATCGTCTCCAAGGTTCAGGCTACAAAAAAAAAAAAATCTGACGTATTCGGAAAACCGTAGAGAACAAAAAGCGCTCAAACAACTTTGGCTCTAAGTCTGGTAGGCGACCAAGCACTGCAGCACCTCGTGACATGCCTTCTCAAATCTTGCATTGAAGTAATTTTACTTGCTGGCACAACTTTTTCTGTTCCAAAATCTTCGGGTTTGGTCAACCACCTTATCAGATTATATGATTATGATATATCAAGCAAGATTTAAGTCATGTAACATCACAACATCCCAAATTAGCAGGCATGTCTTTAAGCTTCTGTATGAGCTTGCAAAGAAATTTTGTTGGCCCATCTAGATTGTCTGTGCAGAAGCATTGATCTCAGATTGCTGGTTGTATATCTAAAAAATTCAAACTATAATCCCAGGTTAAATCTTGCAAACTACCCAGAAAGTTTATATCTCAATAAAAAATGCTTACACATCAATTTCTCACTTTTTTCTGAACCTCGTGTCAACAGATTGCTATAGTCAGTAGAGTGTAATCATATTCATAGCACGTCGTATGAAAATGGTAGATATCCTACTGCCTATCTCTGGAAAATTGAACAATACCTAAACTGCAATTAACTGTAAGCAGCCATGCTTAACTTGGCTCAAACAGAAGCTTGAGAAGTTCCTTTTCTTGGTGGTTAACGTCTTAGAAGTTAGAATGAACTGAAAGAAGTGCATTATTGGTTGAGTAGGAAGTTCTTGGTCTTGGAACCATGGCAGTTGCCGGTTGCTATCATTTAAAAGAAGAGCCTTCATTTTTAGCAGAGTTTCTGGAGTATTTCACGCTTAAGTAAGAAATAGTAGTATTCTGGGTTGAACATTAAATAATTAAGCATGACATGTCATTGACTTAAATATTACACACGAAACTGGCCAGGGATGAGTTATACTCAAATAAACTTGCAAAGTGTAAATTACCTGTACGCAGGTTAGCCTCGAGCAAATCTTTGTACAAATCAAATCAGATCACATAAATTATTCTTCTGAATCGAACTGCAGTGTGTAGACGGCAGGGCGGTGGCGGCGTCGGGGCAAGGCAATTCGTGCGCCTAGGCGGCCGCATCCGATGGAGATGGATGGAAGACGAATCGGAGTGCTGGAATGTCGCTGGCCCGGCTGGGCACGTGGAGACGTGGGGAGGCCACCAGTGTGGCGCCTGGGATGCAGCGCGTGGGAAGAGACGGCGTGGGAGCGCGTGGGAGGCACGGCGGGGGATTGGATAAGGCCTGTGTGCTCTCTTTCTCCGTCGAGGACGACAGCGACGGCACCCAGGCCGGCTGCTCGCCTCGGTTCAAGGTTCTCGACCTTCTATTGTATGGGAGAAAGGTGGGGATTGATTTTTGGCCGCGAGGCAGAGGAATTAGATGCCGATGGCACCAGGAGAGGATGAACAGCGAGGGGAAGCGAGGGCCTCGACAGCGGTGGACTGCCCTCTGCCTCTCGATGTGCCCCTCCTCCCCGGAGGCGGCGGTGGGGACCTTGGGGGGCGTGTAACCGTAGAGCGCCGGCCAGAGGAGGGCCAGGCGGCGGCCATGAAACCTTGTGGGAGGTGCGGGCGGGGCTGGTGGGGGTGGGTGGTTTGAGACTTGGAGAGGAACGGGAGATCGTGGGTGGGCGTGACGTTGGGGAGGGGATCGGGAGTTCTGCTATAGGCGTCCTTTTTTCCTTCTATAAGAGCTAAACATGTTATAACTAATGGCAGTGATGGGTAATTACACTGTCAAACACGTTTGATTTGATGATGTGGTATGACTTCAATGATCAGATTAGCATGGTTCAATGGTTGAGATGATTTGGTTCTTCGCCCTTTCGTGCTTTTATATGGGTTGATGGTTGAAATTATTTTTTCCCGATGCTACTCATCCCCAAGGTATCTCCATATTATAGAGTATTTCATTAATATTTCAAGCAGACCGTGGTCCCTCAAAGATCCTAAGGTTGAGTAAATGCGATGAAAGATCTTAATCTACAATTTTCTTTGTTTACACTACAAGGGCTCTGTCAATTCTTGGTATCCTCATGAGCATACCTATAGAAATCACTGCTAGGTACTGGTGATCTAAACGCTCTTATATTTATTTACGGAGGGAGTACCAAATATAGAGCACATTTTTTTTATAGAATTAGTCACATATGAAGAGGATGATCAAATGATAAGAATCCACTTTTTAGACTAGTAAGTTTGCACGTGCAACACACGTCTTAATCATTGGAAAGTGAAATCACATAAGTATAAAATAAAATAAAAGGTGTTCTAAAATATATGGATTAAATGGATACACAATGTTGTGAGTTCACAGAGGTTATTTCTTAGAAGAGAGACTAATTGTGATGATGTTGTTGCATGGAGACAATGATATATTGTTTAATACCGAGTGCTTAATAGGCTGTAAAAGATAAAAAAAATTGTGGTTACAATTGGAGAATAGCCTTGCGCTGTGTTTAGTACATGGAGATGCAATCCTTTGGTCTTAATATCATGGTGTGAGCAATTGATACCTAATCTTAGAAAAAGATATTAATATCATGGTGTAAGCGATTGATAACCAAAATATGAGAAAAGTTCTAGGATAAAGTTAGATCCATCGATATGAGATTACTAACAAAATGTTTATGTAAATCTCGAAATGGCATGAAATTTCTGGAACTTGATTACATGTTGCAAATACTCAAGAACTCAGCTTGATGACTACTAAAATGAAAAAGATATATCCCAGATAAAAATATCAATGGCATTGAACCAATGGTCTGAAGTAAAATCTTAACACCAACTGATTTGAAGGAGTTCTTTCTTTTACAATCAAAGGACTCACCTATATTGCTCAAGATTACTCAGTTTGAAAAAAAGGCAAGATCGTCCAGAGTGGCATTACGCCACAGCCTCGGGTCAGTAACTTGCAAGGGTAGCTTTGCACACAGTGGTGCATAGAAATTAGGCTCTGCAAAGAAAAGACAGTACCGAACAAAAATCCTGGCCCAACTCCTCAATTTCACACAGGAGGCCCATAATCTCTTATCTGTTTTGTTTTCTTGAGTTCCACATGTCCACCAGTGCCTGACAATCAGATTTGAAGGCAACATCAGGCCATTCTCCCCCCCCTTCGCAAGACGTACCCCATCTTGGAGAGCAAGTATTTCAGCATAAGGGCTATTGGATTAACGCGATCGAACGGTTGAGATATGTTGGATCAAAATTTGTTAACTGTATCAACATAAGCTCTGCGAATGTGACTAAATCGGTAAAGTATTTATTTCTATAGTGGACAACAAATGAAATTGTTCAAGAGTTAAATAGCACGGCCACCCTTATTAGAATAACCTAGTTTCCTTCACGCAATACATGTAGTGGTAAACATATTGTGCACTGTTCTGTATGCAAATTAAAATAAAAAGGAAAACCCTTTTTTTATCTTGTTGAAAATATTCACCGGAAATCCATCCTCTGTTTTAGAAAATTTGGGCGTAGAAGTTTTTTTTTCTTGAACTTATCTGGGTTAGAAGTTAACTCAATAAAGAATGAAGTATGAATGAGATCTTGGAGTTCTTTTGGCAGATATTTCAAATCCTTGCAGATAGCTTAATCTTTTTTGTTAGCTTCTATTTCAGGTTGTTGGACGTTGGGTGCAATATACCTCAGTGAAAGATAAATAGAGAGAGGGGAGGAATGCACATATACCTGGCGGAGTAGGAGGGGACTTAGGTTGTTGGGCGTATTGTTGTATGGGTGTTACGGAGGATGGCGACGGCGTTAACAGGGTTGGCGGCAACACTATGTAAGAAAATAAAAAGGTATATTAGATTCAGAGAGAAGGTGCACTATGCACATTAAAAGAGTTTTTCTGCTAGTCATAGAGCATTATCGACATTGTACTGCAAATAAATTAACCTATCAGAAGTTCCAAATGACCCAAAGAATCAGAGAATGAGGAAATAGGGAGGGCTACATACATATGTCAAGTTGAAAAATCTGAAACCAAATCCAAAACTGTAGCACAACCAACTAAAGAAAGCTCGCTGGAGTCAGGCTCGAGCTCAGTCCATATGGCAGGCTACAATATTATGAACACATTAAGCACTACCATATATCAGCTCCATGAGTATTTGTTGTGAAAAACATATAAGCAGACTACTTTGAAAGCTAGCAAGACCAGCATTATAAGAATCAAATTAATGCGCACTCCTCTTCCCACTTGCAATATGAACCGCCATTTGTTATTTTCATAATACCATCACATAAATTAGATCCCGACTGATCCAACTAAGGACAAAAACTTGAGCTCTTGCAACTAAATTTACCTGCATCAGGTCATCGACATTGGCATTATCACCTAAATGGAATGGTTCAAACAATCCTATACAAGAAAGAAACAAATTGCCCAATTAGTGAGAACCATAATAGAGACTGCTCCTACTGTCACAAGAATGAATAGCAAAATCTCTCTTTAAGAGAAAAAATAGGGTCGCAAGTTGAGGAATATCCCAAGCCTTGGGAGGCATATGAAGTTTAGGGAACTTGATATGGAGGTAGATTGTTTGAACTGTGACGGCAGCGGCCGAGAAGGCGGCGGCGGCAGCGTCCCTGCTTGAACGGCGGCGTGGGGCGGATGGGGGCGCGGCATGGGGCGGCGGCGGCGGCGGCGACGGCCCTGTTGTACAGGTGGCCGGGAAGGCGGCGGCGGCAGCGTCCCTGCTCGAACGGCGGCGTGGGGCGGATGGGGGCGCGGCGTGGGGCGGCGGGGCAGCGAAGGAGCGGAGGGTCGATGCGATGCGACGGTTCCTTTCCTGCGAAGGGTATACATGTAAGGAAGGGGATCAAGCAGAGAATAAAAAGGATTGATTAGCGCTAAACGTGTTTAGTCACCATAAGGATCATCAATTCCAGTGAACCCTGCGGATGATTTACAAAGTAAGATTTGCGAAACATAAGCAAAAAGGGTAGTCTGTTGGTTCTTTTACCTTTGATTTTTCCAGCACGGGCAAGCTTGTACAAGCCTTTTGGATCCCTAGCTTCACATACTTCAAGTGGGACATTCAAAAACACCTACATAAATACACTTCTCTATGCCGGTTACCTTTTTATTGAAAAGGGGGGGTCACCTCGGCCTCTGCATTAGAACGATGCATACGACCAACTTAATTGAATATCAAATAGATTCAAGAAAGGTCTTAAAGTCTCAGCGAAAGCAAAGAAAAGCTTACAGAGAGCCAAATAAAAGTAGACATAGAGCCACAACCGGCTGGTATAAGAAAGATAGGGAAACTAATTGCCTATCCTATTACATGATCGCCATCCAAACCGGTTGAAAATATCCCGTGCTACCATCTCCCACCGGATAGATCCAGTAACAAATCGCTCACTGGCCTCCGTCGGAGTGAGTAGCGACCACATACGGATCAACACAGTGGCTTGAAAGATAACCTGCAAAAAATGAATATTTGTTGTTCTGTTAAAAACCAAATCATTTCTACAGTTCCAGACTGCCCACAATAAAGCACATGCTCCTGCTCGAATGTGTCCTGATGTTTCGGACTCTATCTCGTTAAGCCACGTCCCAAATAATGTGCTGACAGAATTCGGAGGAGTAATGTTAAAGGTTATATGTACCGTACGCCATAGAGCTTTTTCCAACGGGCAGTCAAGAAAAAGGTGTTTGATAGTTTCATCCCGATCACAAAAACTGCATCTAGTAGGTCATGTCCAGTTACGCTTTATCAGATTCTCCTTAGTTAAAATGACTTGTTTATGTACAAACCACATAAACACCTTAACTTTCAAAGGAACTTTGACTTTTCAAACATATTTGGAACTAGGAATGGAGTTAGAATTGATAACATCGAGATACACCGATTTAACTGTGGACTCTCCAGTTCTAGTAAGCTTCTAGCGCAGCTGATCGGGCTATTGAGACAGCTGGACCTATATCAGTCTACTCACTAAATGGAGCCAAGCTTCCCAACAATTTCCGACAAGCGTCCTCCTGAATTGGATATTGAGAGGGATGGCCTGAAGTACTGTTACAACATAAGCGTCTCTTCATTGAACAATTCTATAGAGAGACGAATGTTGAAGCGCAAGGGGTGTTTCCCCTAGCCAAGTATCCTCCCAGAATCGCGTGGTGGTGCCATTTCCGATTATAAACTTTGTCTTATTGAAAAAAACTGATTTAACTCTCATTAGCCCTTTCCAAAAAGGCGAGTCACCTGGGACAAAGTTTTGGAGTGGAGGTACTTACTGAGGAGAATCTGCACCCATGTGGCCTCTGTCTCAACAGATAACTTAGATAGCCACTTGCTGAGAAGACATATGTTCTTGACCTCAATATTTTTAATGCCAAGACCCCCTTGGTCTTTTGGTTTACAAATAATATCCCATTTGGCGAGTCTATGTTTTCGTTTTAGTTCATCATTCCGCCAGAAAAATCGGGATCGATAGAAGTCCAGCCTTTTTCTAACTCCAACCGGAACCTCGAAAAACGACAAGAGAAACATAGGCATACTCGTGAGAACCGAATTAATAAGAATTAACTGGCCTCTATGACATGAGCTTGCCCTTCCAGCAGCTCAGTTTCTTCTCAAATCGATCCTCAATGCACTTCCATTCTCTGTTTGTCAGCTTACGATGATGAATGGGTATACCTAAATACGTAAAAGGTAAAGCCCCCAATTCGCACCCAAACAATTGCCTATAAGCCTCTTGTTCCTCATTGGCCCTTCCAAAGCAGAACAACTCGCTTTTATGAAAGTTAATCATTAATCCAGTCAATTGTTCAAATAAGCATAACACCAGCTTCATGTTTCTCGCTTTTGCCAAGTCATGTTCCATAAAGATGATAGTATCATCAGTGAATTGTAGGATAGACACACCTCCATCAACTAGATGATGCACCAGTCACCTACCTGACCAGCCTCCTTAGCCCTTCCTCTTAGAATCGCCAACATATCGACTACAATGTTGAACAATATAGGAGACATCGGATCACCTTGTCTCAGGCCCTTATGTGTCTGGAAATAATGACCTATGTCATCGTTCACTTTAATTCCAACACTCCCTTTTTGCGTGAAAGATTCTACCTGGCGATGCCAGGTTGATCCAAAACCTTTCATATGCAATGCCTGTTGAAGAAAAGGCCATTTGAATTTATCATACGCTTTCTCGAAATCCACCTTGAAGACAACTCCATCGAGTTTTCTCGTGTGAATTTCATGGAGCATTTCATGAAGGACCACAACTCCTTCTAGGATGTTTTTGTCCGGCATGAAAGCAGTTTGAGACTGCTGCACCACAGAATGCGCAATCTGTGTGAGCCTATTAGTCCCTACCTTGGTGAAAATTTTGAAACTAACGTTAAGAAGACAGATGGGCCTGAACTGCTCAATTCTCACAGCCCTTGTTTTCTTAGGAAGCAAAGTTATCATTCCAAAACTCAAGTGAAACAACTGAAGTTGTCCAGAGAATATTTCATGAAACATTGGTATCAAATCCCCCTTAATAATATGCCAGCACTTTTTTTATAAAACTCCACCGGAAATCCATCCGGCCCTAGAGCCTTATTATTCTTCACATGTGAAATAGCTTCAAACACCTCTTTCTCCGAAAATGGGGCAGTCAAAATATCGTTCTCATCTGCAGTAAGTTGAGGAACATCCTTGGCCCAAATAGCTGCTTGTAGTATTCGATTATGTATAATTTTAGGTTTTCCTGTCCTAAAATCGTTCCTTCATCTTGCTCAAGCTGAAAGATTCTTTTCTTTCTGTGCTTGCCATTAGCGATCATGCGAAAGAATTGAGTGTTCGTGTCCCCCTGGACAACTTTGTGAACCTTAGCTCGCAGTGCCCACTTCAATTCCTCTTCAAGGAGAAGTTCTTTCAATCTCATCTCTGCATAAATTTTAGCATGAAGCTCCGTGGTCTCTAGAAGTGTGGACTCGGCTTTTAAATCTAGGGACTGAATAAGTGTAAGGAGCCTTTCCTTTTCAACCTTATAAATCCCACTAAGTTGCTTAGCCCACCCACACAAGAAACTTCTCAAGTGCCTTATCTTATTCTGCCATCGCTCAACCAGAGTCCTACCTCCTGCATCCTTAGCCCATTTCCTGGCTATCAGATCCAAGAAGCCTTCTCTTTCAAACCATGCCAATTCAAACGAAAAGGAATTTTTGTTCCCCATGTGGGTTGCCTCACCAGAGTCAACCAGTAAAGGTGTGTGATCAGATATTCCACACGACAATGCCTGGACTGTTACCAAGGGAAATTTCTGTTCCCATTCAATGCTCGCGAGGACTCGATCCAGCTTTTCAAACGTCGGGTTTGGCAAGGTATTAGCCAAGGTGAATTTTCTACCCGAAATCTCTATCTCTCTCAGATCCAAGCTTTCAATAATGGTATTAAACATGAACGACTACCTGTCATCGAAATCATTATTGTTCTTTTCCTCTCTTCTTCTAATAATGTTGAAATCGCCCCCAACCAAGATTGGGAGCTGCTCGGAACCGAAAATTCAAACAAGATCTGCCAGGAACTCTGGTTTGAGTTCGGGCTGTGCGGCACCATATACTGCCACCAATGCTCAATTAAAACCATCAGCCTTCGATCTAACCCGAAACTTAACAGTGAAATCTCCCATCACTACGCTTCATACTTCCAGCGATTCACATCTAACTCCAAGTAAGATCCCACCCGATCTTCCTCTCGGAGGGAGGCAATGCCAATCAAAATCCCCCCCCCCCCGATAGAGTACCGAGAAACTGTGGAGAAAAAATATCTCTACCAATTTCCGAGAGAGCAATGAAATCCAACCTATGCTCGATAGAAGCATCCTCAAGAAACCTTCTTTTAGCCAAGTCTTTCAAACCTCGGCTATTCCAAAAGATTCCTCTCATATTTCGTCATGGAATTTTTTAGTGGTACGGATCCTAGCACTTCACACCGCGGAAGCAGGGTAAATCTTCCGCTTCCACTTGCGTTTAGGTTTGTTTTGATCCTCCACCCTGTCCTCACAACCGGGCTCCATGGACCTAACAACCTCAGCCTCGAAAGTATCATCCTCTTCCTCTGTCTTAGGAAGGGATGGTGCAAGATCCGCACAAAATCTATCTAGCACCCTGACTCCCAATGCATCGATGTCAGAATCATTCATGGGTTTAACCGCTGCTAAGTTTCGAAGCATTTCTAAAGCGCGTTCCGCTTCCAAATCCAGGATATCATTTACAGAGTTAGAAATTTCACTATCATTACTACCTAGTGAAACTCCTAATTGATTTGCATTATTTATGATCTCATCATTACTATGCCGATTACCTTAATAATAAGATTGACCAGATGGTTCGAAGGAGTTGTACAGTGTGTGTAAATATACCTCAATGAATGTAGAATTGTGCAGTAATTTACGACAAGCACTTCGTTCACTTCTATAGGGTGATATCAAGCAAGCAATGCAGATCAGACCTGCATCTACAAATAGTTTTGCTACTTCTCCTAAAAAATTGGACATAAACAAATTTAGAAATGGTATAATTGCAAGGCAAAAAACGATCACAATATTGATATTTCTCAACAGACCAAACATACCTACTCTGCATATATTTTCAGCACAATCCTTTGCTTCGAAATAGAGGTCTCGATTCAACCCATGCCTCAGATTTTCACCGTCTAGAATGTCGGTCAGATGACCTATGGAGTGCAGCTCGCGACCTACTGTGCATGCTAGTGTGCTTTTGCCTGAAGTATAACATTGAGATCTTACAAAGATATTAGAGGCTTCACAGTTTAGTGTATGACTATGATGACTTGATCAGCTCGTAAATACCTGAACCACTTAACCCCGTTATCCACACAACACAACCCTTCTGGTTTAGCAATTTCTGCCTCTCAAACTGCCCCTATTGGACAGTCATACCAAAGAATGTTTGTCGATTTCCCAACGGTTGAGGTCACAAGCTTGTTGATACCTGGTAATTTCAGGCTCGTAAGAATCTTGAAAAGATAAATCTTGTTTTCTAGAATGCTGCCAAAGATAATCACATTTGGCATATAGTGTTCCAGGATTGTGACTGCCTATCTAATACTCCCTCCTTTCACTTTTGTAACTTGTGATTTCTCATAACTGAAGATCTAAGGAAGGTGCTAATTCACACAGTCTGCTATGATTCCATAAGCAAAAGACTTGATAAAACTAAATTTTTTTGGTTGCATGGACATGTCATTGATGTGAGCATCCCATTTAAGGGTCCCAGTTCCAAACAGTGTTAGCACCAACTAGTCCTCACAGCACCATGCACTGTTTTTCATTTTCTTCTTGAAGTTCTCTATATGTTTGGGTTCGGTCCCCTCACAGTATCATCAAGCTATGGTTGTGTCAGCACCAACCATTCCCCGCAGCACCATGTGTTGTCTTAAAGAAAACTTGGAAAATGTTTGAAAAATGAAGGACTGACAGGGGCTATTTGTCTAGTTCGACCAATGAGTGGCATGATTGAACTACATTAAATTTCCAAATAAACCAATCTAATAACAAGTCAATCTAAAAAAAATTCACTCCCTTTCTACACCTGGTGCTTGTAGGCTATGTGGCACTACCTAGTCGTCATGCAATAATCATCAAAAGAAGAGCAAACAAAGACAACAACCTGAGCCTGAGATGCTAAATTATTTAGTTCAAGTCCCATTGAACAAAGACACTGATAGTGTAACCTCCAAGCAACACCAGACAAAAATTGTGTGGTCTGCTTTCGAAAATATTGACAAAGCTAGTCATTTTCATACGGGTTTTGTGGTTCGTTGATATCGACATGCAGATGTCAGATATGCGCACAACTATCTTCTTGGCAGCTCTTTATGAGATTCCCTTTAACACCCGAGAAATTACTCAAACAACAAATTAGGAATATGTGGTGCACGCACAACCTGTACCAGCATCACTGAGAAGGCGCAAGGCCCATGAAGAAACCGTTACACTATGTATCGTCAAACAGAGGACTACTGAGAAGCTCAACTCAACTGCTAGTCTGTCATACTCACCCAAATCGTTCTCCTCCATACATGGCGTTCGTCCAGGTCGTTACTCATAATAAAATGAAATGAACCAGAGACAAAGTTGGTGGGGTTGGTTTTGAGGATTGGAAACCCACAAGTATGTTAATGCACCATGTGTGCACATGGTGAGAAATATATCTAAAAATCAGCTGGGGTCTTATAAAATGGATTGAGTTCCCTGAACAGAAAAGGATTCAATGATACCTGTTGAGTATCATTGTTATTTAGTACACGTAGGATGGCGCAGTATTTATTCTACCTTGCCTTGTACTCCAAGATTGTAAGAGGGAAGATGGGGTGGTGGTGGTAATGGCGATCGATTCAGTCTCACTAGCCCGATTTGTGGGGTTTGATTACAACAGACGAGTACAAAGACGAATAACAGGAGAAAGGGGGTTAGGGTTTGGGTAGTCGCAGCTGTTCCCTTGATCCTCTGGATGCCCGATCCCTCTGGTGGTAGCGCCCTAAGTAGTGGCCTGGTGGTTGGGCTTCAGTGCACCCATGCTAGCCCAGTCACTCGCGAGTTGGGCTTCCTGTCCCTGGCAGGCCTTGGAGCGGAGGGCGAGCCCCGGGTCGGTGGGTCCTCCTTGTCAGCCTGGGCGTGGAGACCAGGGGTGTTGACATCCCCTCCCCTTGCGAGGAGGCTTGCCCCCAAGCCTCTGCCATCGAGAAGCGGGCTTGCAGGGTGACTTTGTCTTAAGTGTCAGTAATGTTTGCTTGATTCGACCACTGGATGAGCACCTGTTCGGCCATGGAACCATTCTTCTTGCGCCAACAATTTTGAAGCACTGCGACAGGGACTGCAGGAACATCAATATGAACTGGGAGTTCGAAAGATGAAGTCATACCCGGAATAAGGCAGTGGTGCAGCTGGGAGACATGGAAGACTGGGTGCACTTGAGACTACGCCGGGAGGTATAGTTTGTACGCAACTTCATTGATCTTGGCGATGATGTTGAATGGCCCGTAATATTTGAAGGATAACTTGTGATTGGTGTGCCATGCAACTGATGTTTGGATGTACGATGGCAGCTTCAAGTACACAGAGTCGCCAACCTCGAATGCACGGTGCGATCTGCGTTTGTCCGCCTGGGTTTTCATGCACTGCCGGGCTCGATGAAGATGTTGCTAAAGAAGGTCCTGGACCACAGCGTGCTTGTCTAGCCAGGTTTGTAAGGCAGGCATAGTACACTCCATGGTGGATTGATGCCCCAATGTCGTGTCTCGTGCCCGAACATGGCCTAGAAGGGAGACATGCCAATACTTGAATGGTGAGAAGAATTGTACCAAAATTGGGCGAGGGGGATCCAGTAGCTCCATCAGCACGGGCAGGCATGCACAAAACACCGTAGGTACGTCTCGATACATTGGTTGACGCGCTTGGTCTGTCCATCCATCTGTGGATGATTGGATGTGCTCATCCGCAATTCAGTGCCTGCATACTTGAATAGCTCGCGCCAAAACATGCTGGTGAACACCAGGTCACGGTCTGATATGATAGCTCCCGAGAATCCGTGGATCCTGTAGATGATGTTCATGTAGAGCAGAGCTACCTTGGACGCAGTATACGAGGAAGGAAATGGGCAAACTTGGTGCACTTGTCGACCACAACCCACAGACAGTTGAATTTACCGGATTGTGGGAGCCCATCGACGAAGTCCATGGTGATCATCTCCCATGGTTGTTGAGGAATTGGTAATGGTTCCAAGAGTCTCGGGGACGCCGCTCTATCGGGCTTGGCTTGTTGACAAGTAGGACAACAGCGCACATAGTGGAGAACTTGAATCCTCCTTTTGGGCCACATGAACAGGCGGCAAATGCACTTGAAGGTGGCAGGAAATCCAGAGTGCCCCCAATGGGTTGTCATGAAATGCTGCCATGATCTTCTGTTGGAGTTCAGTGGATCCCCCGAGCCAGATGCGCTAGTGGAATCGTAGGACGCTGTTCTGAAGGGTGAAACGACCTTTCGGGTCCTCCCTGATGGCCAGCTGCTCGAGCAATTTCTGCGCCTGTGGGTTGCAGTTATAACTGGACAAAACATCTTCGAGCTAACTCGGCTGGCAGGAAGTGACAGTGAATGATGTTGCAGCGGGTTGGAGCATGAAAGGGTGTCAACTGCTGTGTTCTCGGCGCCTTTCTTGTAGATGATGATGTAACACAGGCCAAGGAGTTTTGTGAATGCTCGTTGTTGCCAGGATGTTGTCAATTGCTGCTCCTCGAGGTGGATCAAGCTTTTCTTGTCTGTGTAGATGATGAACTCAGGTATGGGCGCGATTGGTCCACTGCAACTATTATGGCAAGGTATTCTTTCTTGTATGTGGAGAGGCCTTGGTACCACGGGCTCAAACTCTTGCTCATAAAGGTGATGGGATGGCCATCTTGCTGCAACATGGCGCCAATGCCTTTGTCACAAGCGTCTGTCTCAATCATGAAGGCTTTGGTGAAATTTGACAGGGCTAGGATTGGGGCTGAGGTGAGTTGCTGCTTCACAACTCGAATTCTTGTGCTGTGTTGTCCGTCCAGACAAATGGAGCCCCCATTTTCAAGAGATTGAAAAGGGGTTGAGCGATGACACCAAATCCACAAACGAACCTGCGGTAGTAGCCTGCTAGCCCCAAGAAACAGCGGACCTCCATGGCGTCTTGCAGCGTGGGCCATGATTGAACCACCTGGACCTTGCTGGGTTCTGTAGAGACACGCTTGTCGCTGATCACATGGCCGATGTACGAAAGTTGTTGTTGCCCAAACTCACATTTGGTGATCTTCACTTTCCACTGATCCCTGCGAAGGAGTTGGAGGACTTACCGCAAGTGGTCCAGGTGATCTTCCCAAGTCTTGCCGAAGATGAGGATGTTGTCTAAGAAGACGAGCACACAGTTTTGTAGCAAAGGATGAAGCATGTTGGTCATAGCCCCCAAGAAGGTTGCTGGTCCACCCGCCAATCCAAATGACAACACTTTGAATTCATAATTCCCTGTGTGTGTTTGAAATGCCATTTTGAATTCTTCACCCACTGCGAGTCTGATCTGATGGTAGCTTGCTCATGGGTCGAGCTTGGTGAACTAAGCTGCTCCATGCAGCTCGTCCAACAACTCTTTGATGATGGGAACCGGGAATTTGCTAAAGCATGTGAAAGTGCAACTATCCGTGGGTGGTTTTGGTAATGATTAACAACATATAGCTCATTGAACTAATGCTATTTCAAGATGAATATTTCAGGAAAGTTCAATGATTGGCATGACATGGATTAGGAATGTGGACCCCTCAAAATGCTAAGGACAAAGGATTAGCTCAAGCTCTAAAAGCTCAAGATTCTACATTCTACTTTTAAGTGATCCAAGATCACATTGAGTCCATAGGAAAGCCAATAATATTAAAAGGGGATGAGGTGTTGCTTAATGGCTTGGTTGCTCAGAATGCTTAGTGATATGCTCCAAAAACCCTCAACCACTTTCTCATATCCACATATGTCCCAAACCAAAAGTCAAACTCGGCCCCACCGATTTGATCTATCCGGCGCCACCGAGTTCATTTGACATAGCCACTGCCAGAAACCCTAGTCACTTTGGTCTCACCGATAGGGATCTCGGTCTCACCGAGATGGGATTGCAAACTCTCTGTTTCCCTTCATAATGTTTCGGTCTAAATCAGATGAGCTATTGGTCCCACCGAGTTCGCAATGCAAACTCCCTATTTCCCTTTCGTAACATTTCGGTCTCACAGATATGAGGGAATCGGTCCCACCGAGTTTGCTTGACCAACTCTCTGGTTAGCTTATTACCAAAGTTAGTTCCACCGAGTTTGTGTAATCGGTCTCACCGAGATTACGTTATGCCCAAACCCTAATGAAATCGGTCCCACCGAGTGGACATGTCGGTCCCCCTGAAATGCCTAACGGTCACATTATGAACTAAATCGGTCTGACCGAGTTTTCTGATTCGGTCCCATCGAGTTTGGTAAATTGTGTGTAACGGTTAGATTTTGTGTGGAGGCTATATATACCCCTCCACCCTCTCCTCATTCATGAGGAAAGCCATCAGAACATGCCTACACTTCTAGCATTTATTTTCTAAGAGAGAACCACCTACTCATGTGTTGAGGCCAAGATATTCCAATCCTACCATATGAATCTTGATCTCTAGCCTTCCCCAAGTTTCTTTCCACTCACATCATCTTCCCACCAAATCCAATCCTATGAGAGAGAGTTGAGTGTTGGGGAGACTATTATTTGAAGCACAAGAGTAAGGAGTTCATCATCAACACACCATCTATTACCTTTTGGAGAGTGATGTCTCCTAGATTGGTTAGGTGTCACTTGGGAGCCTCCGTCAAGATTGTGGAGTTGAACCAATGAGTTTGTACGGGCAAGGAGATCGCCTACTTCGTGAAGATCTACCCTAGTGAGGCAAGTCCTTGCTGGGCGATGGCCATGATGGGATAGACAAGGTTGCTTCTTCGTGGACCCTTCGTGGGTGGAGCCCTCCATGGACTCGCGCAACCGTTACCATTCGTGGGTTGAAGTCTCCATCAACGTGGATGTACGATAGCACCACCTATCGGAACCATGCCAAAAATCTCCGTGTCAACATTGCGTTTGCTCCTTCCAAACTCCTCCCCTTTACCTTCATATGCAATGATTTACATTCCGCTGCTATACTCTTAGAATTGCATGTGTAGGTTGATTGCTTGACTTGTGCTAAGTTGCCAAAATCGGCCAAGAACTAAAATTGGGAAAATGCTAGATTTTTATTTGGTCAAGTAGTCTAATCACCCCCCTCTAGACATACTTTCGATCCTACAAGTGGTATCAGAGCTATGGTCTCCATTTGACTTGATTTCCATAGCTTTTGGTGATCATAGCCTTGGTTTCACAACCTAGGAGAGTATGGCGTCTAGCGAGGGAAATTACCACCATAGAGGTCCTTACTTTGATGGTACTGATTTTGCTAGTTGGAAGCATAAGATGAAAATGCATATTCTTGGACATAACCCCGCCGTTTGGGCTATTGTGTGTATTGGCTTGCAAGGTGATATCTTTGATGGGAGAGAACCAAACCGTGAAGCTACCGCGAAAGAGTTGAAGATGCTGCAATACAACACTCAAGCTTGTGATATTCTCTTCAACGGATTGTGCCCCGAAGAATTCAACAAAATAAGCCGCCTTGAGAATGCAAAGGAAATTTGGGATACTTTGATTGATATGCATGAAGGTACCGACTCCGTCAAGGAATCCAAATTGGATGTGCTTCAAAGTCAACTTGACAAGTTCAAAATGAAGGATGGTGAAGGTGTCGCTAAAATGTGCTCTAGGTTTGCTCTCATCACAAATGAGATTGTCGGCTTAAGAAGTGAAGAGATGACCGATAGATTCATCATCAAGAAGATCCTAAGAGCCTTGGATGGAAAATATGATACCGTGTGCACATTGATCCAAATGATGCCCAATTACAAAGATCTCAAGCCAACAGAAGTCATTGGAAGAATTGTTGCTCATGAGATGTCACTCAAGGCTAAAGAGGAACTTCACAACAAGTCAAGTGGTGCTTACAAAGCCTCATGTGATGTTCCTACATCATCAAGTGAGAAACAAACCTTCAATGAAGAATTGAGACTAATGCTGAAGAACTTCAACAAGTTCTACAAGAGTAGAAGCAAGGAAATAAGTTCCAAGTCAAGGTCCTACAATGACAAAAGATCTTCGGGTCATGAACGTAATTGCTACAATTGTGGAAGATCCGGACACTACTCCAATGAGTGTATGGCTCCCTACAAAAGAAGAGAAGATTTACCTAAAAGAAGAAGTAGAAGAGAAGAATCACCACTAAGAGAGAGAAGGAGTAGAGATGATCATTATGAACGAAGAACCTCCCGGAGAAGCAAGGATTCGGAAAGGAAGGGCAAATCATCAAAGAGCTACACAAAGCAAAGACATCAAGCTCATGTTGGTGAATGGGTATCCGGCTCCGACTCCGACCATCACTCCGAAAGAAGTTATCACTCCAACTCCGAATATACTCAAGATGAAGGTGTTGCCGGTTTAGCACTTGTGTCAACCTACTCGTATGACATATTTGACTCACCAAATGAAGGAATTGGAATATGCATCATGGCTAAAGGCCCAAAGGTAAAACACCCCGGGTATGTTGATTCCAATAGTGATGAAGATGATTTGTTAGGTGATGATTATTTACTTGTTGACAACTCTAGTGATGAATACTATGATGAAACGTTAATTAATCATGATAGTCAAGATAAAACGAATGCCAATCATAAGTAGAAGATTGAGCGTCTAACTAAAGAGCTAAATACTCTTAAGTTAGCTCATGAAACTACCTTGGAAGATCATCGAGAACTTTAAAGACTCATGAGAAGTTGCGCTTTGAAAAGATCAACCTTGAGTAAGAGCATGAGTTTTTAAAGGCAATCAATGATGATGTTCGCAAGAAAAGTTCTTCTTACATTTCCAATCATTTACTCTTGTCTGCTTACATGCCATAAGTTAAATCTGGCAACAAAAGTAAGAAAGATTCTTCCTCTAGTAGTAACAATAATCATGCTAAATCCAATGTTGTTGCTTCTAGTAGTTCTCTTTATTCCACTAATGATTCTCTTAGCCAAGTTACACTTGAGCAAGAAAATAGCTTAATGAAGGGAATTATATAGAAAGGTGTTTACAAGAGACTTGCCAGAAGTAAGCAATCTGAGGAAATAATACGCAAGCAAGGAAGGCACCGGAAGAATCAAGGTGTTGGTTTTGAACGAAAATTCAATGTCAATGGAGTTGAGTGGGAAGAAGATCAATACCCCAAGACGAAGTTTGTTCCTCAACAAGAGAAGTATGATCATACTTCTTTCCAAGGGACACAAGCTCAAGATGATCTTCCACCACAAGACCACAAGAAAAAAGCAAGGATAAGCTTCAAGAGGAGATTGATGCATTTGAAGAAGCTCCCAAGGCCTTGGTCAAGTGGGTTCCCAAGACTACATCAAGTTCTACTCCATCAAGTACGACTACAACCCCAAGGATTCCCATCAAGATGATGTGGATCCCGAAGAAGAAGAACTAGAGAGTTCTTGAGGGTGACTTCGCCAACACACTTCACTCATATCATTTTGGCAAGAACAAGTGCAAACAACTTCCACATCATGCACTAGTTCATGGAGTCACAAACCCTCTTATTGTTAAGACAAGGGACAAGGTAACCTAATGCTTTCATAGACATCATCTTGTGTGTGCATCACTCTGTGTCTATGGATATCCTTGTTTGTTCCTTGTGGGACTAACCCGTGTAGGTATTGGAAGTGCAACTCACTCTAATGGACTGCTCCAAATGATCTACATCAACAATGAGCATCCACATCTTCAACACCTACATGAAGTAATCATTGACAAAACCCAAGGTTAGTTCATCCCTCTTAGGGGGGATATCACATCTAGGGGAGCTTTACTCTAAGAATTGAGCTAAAGCAACTCTAACGGTGTGAGCACAACAATGCTTTATGTAAAAGTGGTAACCCCACTTGTGCTTAAACGGTGAGTATGACCTATGATCAAATGTTCTCATTTGAATCCTAAGTTAATATACTCATATATAGATGACCTAGTTATCGCAAATTGCTTGATAGATGCTAGAGTATTTGTGCATGCTTTGCCACATATTTCATTTGCCATTTTATTGTGTGAGCATGTTGGTTGCATGTTTTACTCATTCAAGGACATCCACTTGTTACTTTGATTGTTTGGCTCTTTCTCTTTTGCCAAGTGGATGGACAAGAATGCCTAAGAACCTTCTTTAGCTATCTATGCTTTTGTCGTCTCAACTCTATTGATGCTACATCACAAAGTTTGATCAAGTCAGATTCGAACCACTCTGTGTGAGGAGCACTCGGAGTCCCGATTCGTTGTAGACTTAAACTTCCAAAACCTCTTTGTGCATTTCGGTATGACCGAGTCATCCATTTAGGTCACATCAAGTTCACTAAGTTGATCTAGGTTTTCATCTCGATGCAACCGATTTGAACATTTCGGTCACATCAAGTTGCAGTAACCGCTTGCGATTCTGCATCTCGGTGCCACCGAGTTGTTCCACTCGGTCACACTGACAGGATTGGGATATATATACCCGCGGGTGATATTTTGGAAATTTCTTCAAAAACCCCTCAGCCCGCGCGTATCCTACTCTGCCTCCTCGGGTCTCCGGATTGACTCCTTGCCGTCAGCGACCTCCCGCCGCTGCCGTTGCCGCCGTAGCGAACACCCACCGAACTAGGGTATGTGTTTGACCCCTTGTGCTCTCATTTTTCCTCCGATTCAAAGCACGAGGTCAATGCCATGATTCTTGCCACGTCTGAAATTAATCTACCCAGAGAAAAATTCCTTAGGTTTAGTTTGATTCGAAAATTTAGGGTTAGCTCGCCGCTGAACTCATCTCGGACCGACCGAATCGTAGAAATCGGTCTCACCGATTTGGCTTAGGCCATTACACGTGCGCTTTTCGGTCTGACCGAAAACTGCAAATCTGTGTGACTGAGTTCAATTCTCTATGAAACCCTAGCAATCTCGGTGCCACCAAACTGTGACTCGGTCTGACCGAGTTCACTAGTTTAGGTTCCAAATGTTGCTTCGGTATCACCGAGTTTATCAATTCGGTAGCTCCGAAATCATTTCAGTAGAGAACTAAAACTAAGTTTTTGACTCATTTGTTTTGTAAAATCTCTGCGCTTTGTGATGCTCATCTACTCTACCTCATCTATATCTATTCACAAGGTTTGCTGTCAGTTTGCCTGCCAAGATGTCTGACCAGAGTGATAGCCAGAATAAGTCTGAAGAGCAAGTGCAAATGAGTGAAGGCACTAATATCTCAAGCAGCTATGATGAGGGCAGCAGGAGCACACCAAGTAACTTGCTCAAGGTAGCCACTAGAGCAAGGAAGAAGAGAACCCCAGACTCTGAAGATGAGGATTATGTTGCTATTGAGGATGAGGCCACCTCAAAGAAGAAGGTGATGAAGAAGGAGTATGGCACTGCTGCTACCACAAAGCCTGGTATGAACAAGAAGGCACCAGCAAGGAGAGTGCCAACATCCAAGCCAAGGAAAGTTGCAACAGGAGAAACCATGAAAATCACACTAGAATCAGATGATGGTGAAGCAGTTGGTGATGGCAAGAAGAAGAAAAGGGCAAGAACCACAATTGCAAAAGTTCTTGGAAAGTCAACTATGGTGAGAGATTCTGAAGAGGAAGAGGAAGAGGATACTGCACCAGCACCCAAGTTCCAAAAGCTAATGGGAGATGCAATCAAGTCAGGGGCTGCTGCTAAGCCCAAACATGCTCCCAAAGCTGCTGCTCATACCACCAAGTCTGCACCCAAGAAAAGCACCAGAAACATCCCAGCTGAAGAGAAGAACAAGGCCCCAGTGCCTGAAGTTGAAGAAGAAGATGCTGAAGCCCAAGCGTTGAGAAAACTTAAACCAAAGATTCCAGACCAGAATGACACTCATCCAGTGGCAGAGGACATGAGCATCAGGAAGGATGCAAGTCTGAGACTTTGGAGGAAGAATGATCCTTATGCTGTGAGATGGAAAACTGCTGTGGACTACAGGTTCCACACCAAAGAACAATAAGACTTCTACGAGACCATTCTGCTTGACAAGAAGCCAATTGTCTGTGACATGAGATGGGTTGACTGGACATACATCAGAGAGAATGAAGATCACTTCCCAGGTGTATATGACAACTTCAAAGCTTGTGGAGTTGACAAGTTTGTTGGACAGAAGCTCACCAAGTGGAATGATGAGCTATCATGCAATTCAACTCCACTGCTCATTTCTATCCAGATGGAAGGATAACGTGGATGTCTGAAGGTACAAGGTACCAATCAACCGTTGAAGAATGGGCAAAATTGATCAATGCTCCAGAAGACCATGAGGATGATTTGGATGTGTATGCCAAGAAGAAGAAAGACCACAACTCCATGACAAGTATGTACAAGGAAATTCCTCATGAAGCCCTAGAAACTCATAAGTTGGGCTCTATGAAGTATCTGTTGTCTGGTCTGCCTACCATCAACACTATCTTGAGGCATACTCTTTTGCCCAAATTTGGAGATCATAGGATGATAAGAGGACATTCAATCAACTTGCTGCACATTTTTGATGTCCCTCAAAAATTCAAGGTCATGAGTCTGATTGTAGAGACAATTAAGAGGACAGTTGCTGGTCAAAAAAGGTCTTGTGGGTATGCTCCATAAATTCAGGTGGTCATCAACTCAAAGATGGGCACATGCACTTACTTGTTGGACAAAGAGCACTTACCCCTCAAGCCAGATTTTGAAGACAACACAGTTGTCATGGATGAGAATGACCCTTCATCAGTGCAAGCACATGAGAAGAGAGCAAAGGCAAGGGCAGAAAAATCTGCAAAGATGCCAAGTGCTGAAGAGGCATCTCAAGTGTTCTTGAAGAGAAAACAAGATCAACTTGGATTTCTGATCCAATCTACCTTGAGGATTGAGAAGGGCTTGGTCACCCTGACTCAGAATCAGGAAAGCTTGGAGAGGATCATTGAACAAAAGTTCTATGATCTTGATCTGAAAGTCACTGAGATACAAACAATAGTTGAGCAGCTCCAGGAGGAAGCAGAGGAGAAGAAAGGAAAGGAAACTATAGAAGCTTTTCAGTATGTGGCAAGATGTCAGAGGTCAGCTGCAGTGCCAATACTTGATGCTAGAGCAACTACATCTGCACCAGCAGCCACAACTTCAGTGCCACCTCCAGTAGCCACTCCAGCAGCTCCAGCTACATCAACTGAAGCCTTCGTCCTTGGAGTCATAACTACACCACCTCACGGAGACCAAGCCTGAGAGACGCATAGCACTATGCATATTTGAACTTTTTGGTAACTTGTTGCCAAAGGGGGAGAAATATGTATAGATCATAGGCTTCAAGAGAGAGTGTTGTTTTTTGTCTCTCTTGCACGTTATTTGGGTGAACTTTATTGTATGCTTGTTTGATACCTTATGTGCTTGTGTGAGATACTTGAACGATCATGTGTTTGATTATATGCTACTTTAATGTGTGTTTGGATGATATTATCTCTTATATTCATATATGATCATTCACTTGTTGGGGAACGTTGCAGAAAACAAAAAATTTCCTACTCGTTTCACCAAGATCATCTAGGAGTTCAACTAGCAACGAGTGATTAGATGCATCTACATACCTTTGTAGATCGCGCACGGAAGCGTTCAAAAGAACGGTGATGATGTAGTCGTACTCGACGTGATCCAAATCACCGATGACCAGCACCGAACGGACGACACCTCCGCGTTCAACACACGTACGGGACGGGAGACGTCTCCTCCTTCTTGATCCAGCAAAGGGGGAGGAGAGGTTGATGAAGATCCAGCAGCACGACGGCGTGGTGGTGGATGCAGGGCGTCACAGCAGCAGGGCTTCGCCGAGACTACGAGGGAGAGACGTAACGGGGGGAGATGGAGGCGCCAGGGGCTGGTGTGAAATCCCTCCTCTCCCCCCCACTATATATAGGGGTGCCAGGGGGGGCGCCGGCCCTAGTAGATGGCATCTACTAGGGGGGGCGGCGGCCAAGGGGAGGTTTCCCTCCCCCCAAGGCACCTAGGGGTGCCTTCCACCACATGGACTCTTCCATGGTGGAAACCCTAGGCGCATGGGCCTATAGGGGCTGGTGCCCTTGGCCCATCTAGGCCAAGGCGCACCCCCTACAGCCCATGTGGCCCCCCGGGACAGGTGGCCCCACCCGGTGGACCCCCGGGACCCTTCCGGTGGTCCCGGTACAATACCGATAACCCCGAAACTTGTCCCGATGCCCGAAATAGCACTTCCTATATATAATTCTTTACCTCCGGACCATTCCGGAACTTCTCGTGACGTCCGGGATCTCATCCGGGACTCCGAACAACATTCGGGTTTCTGCATATACATATCTTCATAACCCTAGCGTCACCGAACCTTAAGTGTGTAGACCCTACGGGTTCGGGAGACAAGCAGACATGACCGAGACGACTCTCCGGTCAATAACCAACAGCGGGATCTGGATACCCATGTTGGCTCCCACATGCTCCACGATGATCTCATCGGATGAACCACGATGTCGAGGATTTAATCAATCTCGTACGCTATTCCCTTTGTCTATCGATATGTTACTTGCCCGAGATTCAATCGTCGGTATCCCAATACCTCGTTCAATCTCATTACCGGCAAGTCACTTTACTCGTACCGTAATGCATGATCCCGTGACCAGACACTTGGTCACTCTGAGCTCATTATGATGATGCATTACCGAGTGGGCCCAGTGATACCTCTCCGTCATACGGAGTGACAAATCCCAGTCTTGATCCATGTCACCCAACAGACACTTTCGGAGATACCCATAGTCTACCTTTATAGTCACCCAGTTACGTTGTGATGTTTGTCATACCCAAAGCACTCCTACGGTATCCGGGAGTCACACGATCTCATGGTCAAAGGAATAGATACTTGACATTAGAAAACTCTAGCAAACGAACTATACGATCTTGTGCTATGTTTAGGATTGGGTCTTGTCTATCACATCATTCTCCCAATGATGTGATCTCGTTATCAATGACATCCAGTGTCCATAGTCAGGAAACCATGACTATCTGTTGATCAACGAGCTAGTCAACTAGAGGCTCACTAGGGACATGATGGTGTCTGTTATTCACACATGTATTACGATTTCCGGATAACACAATTATAGCATGAATAAAGACAATTATCATGAACAAGGAAATATAATAATAATGCTTTTATTATTGCCTCTAGGGCATATTTCCAACAGTCTCCCACTTGCACTAGAGTCAATGATCTAGTTACATTGTGATGAATCGAACACCCATGGAATTCTGGTGTTGATCATGTTTTGCTCTAGGGAGAGGTTTAGTCAACGGATCTGCTACATTCAGGTCCGTATGTACTTTACAAATCTCTATGTCTCCATCTTGAACATTTTCACGAATGGAGTTGAAGCGACGCTTGATGTGCCTTGTCTTCTTGTGAAACCTGGGCTCCTTGGCAAGTGCAATAGCTCCAATGTTGTCACAGAAGAGCTTGATCGGCCCCGACGCATCGGGTATGACTCCTAGGTCGGTGATGAACTCCTTCACCCATATTGCTTCATGTGCTGCCTCCGAGGCTGCCATGTACTCCGCTTCACATGTAGATCCCGCCACGACGCTTTGCTTGCAACTGCACCAGCTTACTGCCCCACCATTCAAAATATACACGTATCCGGTTTGTGACTTAGAGTCATCCAGATCTGTGTCGAAGCTAGCGTCGACGTAACCCTTTACGACGAGCTCTTTCGTCACCTCCATAAACGAGAAACATTTCCTTAGTCCTTTTCAGGTACTTCAGGATATTCTTGACCGCTGTCCAGTGTTCCTTGCCGGGATTACTTTGGTACCTTCCTACCAAACTTACGGCAAGGTTAACATCAGGTCTGGTACACAATATGGCATACATAATAGAACCTATGGCTGAGGCATAGGGGATGACGCTCATCTCTTCTATATCTTCTGCCGTGGTCGGACATTGAGCTGAGCTCAATTTCATACCTTGTAACACAGGTAAGAACCCCTTCTTGGATTGATCCATATTGAACTTCTTCAATATCTTATCAAGGTATGTGCTTTGTGAAAGACCTATGAGGCGTCTCGATCTATCTCTATAGATTTTGATGCCTAATATATAAGCAGCTTCTCCAAGGTCCTTCATTGAAAAACTTTTATTCAAGTAGGCCTTGATGCTGTCCAAGAGTTCTATATCATTTCCCATCAAAAGTATGTCATCTACATATAATATGAGAAATGCTACAGAGCTCCCACTCACTTTCTTGTAAACGCAGGCTTCTCCATAAGTCTGTGTAAACCCAAACGCTTTGATCATCTCATCAAAGCGAATGTTCCAACTCCGAGATGCTTGCACCAGCCCATAAATTGAGCGTTGGAGCTTGCACACTTTGTCAGCATTCTTAGGATCGACAAAACCTTCCGGCTGCATCATATACAATTCTTCCTTAAGGAAACCATTAAGGAATACCGTTTTGACGTCCATTTGCCATATTTCGTAATCATAGAATGCGGCAATTGCTAACATGATTCGGACGGACTTCAGCTTCGCTACCGGTGAGAAAGTCTCATCGTAGTCAACCCCTTGAACTTGTCGATAACCCTTAGCGACAAGCCGAGCTTTATAGATGGTCACATTACCATCCGCGTCTGTCTTCCTCTTAAAGATCCATTTATTTTCTATGGCTCGCCGCTCAACGGGCAAGTCAGTCAAAGTCCATACTTTGTTTTCATACATGGATCCTATCTCGGATTTCATGGCTTCTAGCCATTTGTCGGAATCCGGGCCCGCCATCGCTTCTTCATAGTTCGAAGGTTCACCGTTGTCTAACAGCATGATTTCCAAGACAGGGTTGCCGTACCACTCTGGTGTCGAACGTGTCCTTGTGGACCTTCGAATTTCAGTAGGAGCTTGACCAGAAGTATCTTGATCATCATCATTAACTTCCTCTCTAGTCGGTGCAGGCACCTTAGGAACATTTTCTTGAGTTGCGCCATTTTCCAGTTCAAGAGGCAATACTTCATCAAGCTCTACTTTCCTCCCACTTACTTCTTTCGAGAGAAACTCTTTCTCCAGAAAGGACCCATTCTTGGCAACAAAGATCTTGCCTTCGGATCTGAGGTAGAAGGTGTACCCAATAGTTTTTTTGGGTATCCTATGAAGACGCATTTTTCCGACTTGGGTTCGAGCTTTTCAGGTTGAAGTTTCTTGACATAAGCATCGCATCCCCAACTTTTAGAAACGACAACTTAGGTTTCTTCCCAAACCATAATTCATACGGTGTCGTCTCAACGGATTTCGACGGAGCCCTATTTAAAGTGAATGCGGCAGTCTCTAAAGCATAGCCCCAAAAGGAAAGCGGTAAATCGGTAAGAGACATCATAGATCGCACCATATCTAACAGAGTGCGATTACGACGTTCGGACACACCATTACGCTGAGGTGTTCCAGGCAGCGTGAGTTGTGAAACTATTCCACATTTTCTTAAGTGTGCCCCAAACTCGTGACTCAAGTATTCTCCTCCACGATCTGATCGTAGAAACTTGATTTTCCTGTCACGTTGATTTTCAACCTCACTCTGAAATTCCTTGAACTTTTCAAAGGTTTCAGACTTGTGTTTCATTAAGTAGATATACCCATACCTACTTAAATCATCAGTGAGGGTGAGAACATAACGATAGCCACCGCGAGCCTCAACACTCATTGGACCGCACACATCAGTATGTATGATTTCCAATAAGTCGGTTGCTCGCTCCATTGTTCCTGAGAACGGAGTCTTGGTCATTTTACCCATAAGGCATGGTTCGCACGTGTCAAATGATTCATAATCAAGAGACTCTAAAAGTCCATCAGCATGGAGCTTCTTCATGCGTTTGACACCTATGTGACCAAGGCGGCAGTGCCACAAGTATGTGGGACTATCATTATCAACCTTACTTCTTTTGGTACTCACATTATGAACATGTGTAGCATCACGTTCGAGATTCATAAAGAATAAACCATTCACCATAGGAGCATGACCATAAAACATATCTCTCATAAAAATGGAACAACCATTATTCTCAGATTTAAAAGAGTAGCCATCTCGAATTAAACGAGATCCCGATACAATGTTCATGCTCAAAGCTGGCACTAAATAACAATTATTAAGGTTTAAAACTAATCCCGAAGGGAGATGCAGAGGTAGCGTGCCGACGGCGATCACATTGACCTTGGTGGTTCCCGACGCGCATCGTCACCTCGTCCTTTGCCAGTTTCCGCTTATTCTGCAGCCCCTGCTTTGAGTTACAAATGTGAGCAACTGCACCGGTATCAAATACCCAGGAGCTACTACGGGCACTAGTAAGGTACACATCAATTACATGTATATCACATATACCTTTTGTTTTGCCGGCCTTCTTATCCGCTAAGTACTTAGGGCAGTTCCGCTTCCAGTGACCGCTTCCCTTGCAATAAAAGCACTCAGTCTCAGGCTTGGGTCCATTCTTTGGCTTCTTCCCGGCAGCTTGCTTGCCGGGTGCGGCAACCTCCTTGCCGTCCTTCTTGAAGTTCTTTTTACCCTTGCCTTTCTTGAACTTAGTGGTTTTATTGACCATCAACACTTGATGTTCCTTCCTGACTTCTACCTCTGCTGATTTCAGCATAGCAAATACTTCAGGAATGGTCTTTTCCATCCCCTGCATATTGAAGTTCATCACAAAGCTCTTGTAGCTTGGTGGAAGCGACTGGAGGATTCTGTCAATGACCGCATCATCCGGGAGATTAACTCCCAGCTGAGTCAAGCGGTTATGCAACCCAGACATAGTGAGTATGTGCTCACTGACAGAACTGTTTTCCTCCATCTTATAGCTGAAGAATTTCTCGGAGACTTCATATCTCTCGACCCGGGCATGAGCTTGGAAAACCATTTTCAGCTCTTCGAACATCTCATATGCTCCATGTCTCTCAAAACGCTTTTGGAGCCCCGGCTCTAGGCTGTAAAGCATGCCGCACTGAACGAGGGAGTAGTCATCGGAACGTGCCTGCCAAGCGTTCATAACGTCTTGTTCCGCAGGGAGAACGGGTGCGTCACCAAGCGGTGCTTGTAGGACATAATCTTTCTTGGCAGCTATGAGGATGATCCTCAGGTTCCGGACCCAGTCCGTATAGTTGCTGCCATCGTCTTTCAGCTTAGTTTTCTCTAGGAACGCGTTGAAGTTGAGGACTACGTTGGCCATTTGATCTACAAGACATATTTGCAAAGATTTTAGACTAAGTTCATGATAATTAAGTTCAACTAATCAAATTATTAATGAACTCCCACTTAGATTAGACATCCCTCGAGTCATCTAAGTATTACATGATCCGAGTTAACTAGACCGTGTCCGATCATCACGTGAGACGGGCTAGTCAACGTCGGTGAACATCTTCATGTTGATCGTATCTACTATACGACTCATGCTCGACCTTTCGGTCTTCTGTGTTCCGAGGCCATGTCTGTACATGCTAGGCTCATCAAGTCAACCTAAGTGTTTGCATGTGTAAATCTGTCTTACACCCGTTGTATGTGAACGTCTGAATAAAACACCCGATCATCACGTGGTGTTTTGAAACAGCGAACTGTCGCAACGGTGCACAGTTAGGGGGAACACTTCTTGAAATTATTGTGAGGGATCATCTTATTTACTACCGTCGTTCTAAGTAAACAAGATGCAAAACATGATAAACATCACATGCAATCAAATAATAAGCGTGACATGATATGGCCATTATCACATAGCTCCTTTGATCTCCATCTTGGGGCTCCATGATCATCTTGTCACCGGCTTGACACCATGATCTCCATCATCATGATCTCCATCATCGTGTCTCCATGAAGTTGCTCGCCAACTATTACTTCTACTACTATGGCTAACGCGTTTAGCAATAAAGTAAAGTAATTTACATGGCGTTTCTTGATGACACGCAGGTCATATAAAAGAATAAAGACAACTCCTATGGCTCCTGCCGGCTGTCATACTCATCGACATGCAAGTCGTGAATCCTATTACAATAGCATGAACATCTCATACATCACATATAGATCATTCATCATTCATCACAACTTTGGCCATATCATATCACAAACCACTTGCTGCAAAAACAAGTTAGACGTCCTCTAATTGTTGTTGCAAGTTTTACGTGGCTGAATTAGGGTTCTAGCAAGAACGTTTTCTTACCTACGTTAAAGCCACAACGTGATTTGTCAACTTCTATTTACCCTTCATAAGGACCCTGTTCATCGATTCCGCTCCAACTAAAGTAGGAGAGACAGACACCCGCCAGCCACCTTATGCAACTAGTGCATGTTAGTTGGTGGAACCGGTCTCACGTAAGCGTACGTGTAAGGTTGGTCCGGGCCGCTTCATCCCACAATACCGCTGAAGCAAGAAAGGACTAGTAACGGCAAGAAAGTTGACAAATCTACGCCCACAACAAATTGTGTTCTACTCGCGCAAGAAGAACTACGCATAGACCTAGCTCATGATGCCACTGTTGGTGAACGTTGCAGAAAACAAAAATTTTCCTACTCGTTTCACCAAGATCATCTAGGAGTTCATCTAGCAACGAGTGATTAGATGCATCTACATACCTTTGTAGATCGCGCACGGAAGCGTTCAAAAGAACGGTGATGATGTAGTCGTACTCGACGTGATCCAAATCACCGATGACCAGCGCCAAACGGACGACACCTCCGCGTTCAACACACGTACGGGACGGGAGACGTCTCCTCCTTCTTGAGCCAGCAAAGGGGGAGGAGAGGTTGATGAAGATCCAGCAGCACGACGGCGTGGTGGTGGATGCAGGGCGTCACAGCAGCAGGGCTTCGCCGAGACTACGAGGAAGAGACGTAACGGGGGGAGATGGAGGCGCCAGGGGCTGGTGTGAAATCCCTCCTCTCCCCCCACTATATATAGGGGTGCCAGGGGGGCGCCGGCCCTAGTAGATGGCATCTACTGGGGGGGCGGCGGCCAAGGGGAGGTTTCCCTCCCCCCCAAGGCACCTAGGGGTGCCTTCCACCACATGGACTCTTCCATGGTGGAAACCCTAGGCGCATGGGCCTATAGGGGCTGGTGCCCTTGGCCCATCTAGGCCAAGGCGCACCCCCTACAGCCCATGTGGCCCCCCGGGACAGGTGGCCCCACCCGGTGGACCCCCGGGACCCTTCCGGTGGTCCCGGTACAATACCGATAACCCCAAAACTTGTCCCGATGCCCGAAATAGCACTTCCTATATATAATTCTTTACCTCCGGACCATTCCGGAACTTCTCGTGACGTCCGGGATCTCATCCGGGACTCCTAACAACATTCGGGTTTCTGCATATACATATCTTCATAACCCTAGCGTCACCGAACCTTAAGTGTGTAGACCCTACGGGTTCGGGAGACAAGCAGACATGACCGAGACGACTCTCCGGTCAATAACCAACAGCGGGATCTGGATACCCATGTTGGCTCCCACATGCTCCACGATGATCTCATCGGATGAACCACGATGTCGAGGATTTAATCAATCCCGTACGCTATTCCCTTTGTCTATCGATATGTTACTTGCCCGAGATTCGATCGTCGGTATCCCAATACCTCGTTCAATCTCGTTACCGGCAAGTCACTTTACTCGTACCGTAATGCATGATCCCGTGACCAGACACTTGGTCACTCTGAGCTCATTATGATGATGCATTACCGAGTGGGCCCAGTGATACCTCTCCGTCATACGGAGTGACAAATCCCAGTCTTGATCCATGTCACCCAACAGACACTTTCGGAGATACCCGTAGTCTACCTTTATAGTCACCCAGTTACGTTGTGACGTTTGGCATACCCAAAGCACTCCTACGGTATCCGGGAGTCACACGATCTCATGGTTAAAGGAATAGATACTTGACATTAGAAAACTCTAGCAAACGAACTATACGATCTTGTGCTATGTTTAGGATTGGGTCTTGTCCATCACATCATTCTCCCAATGATGTGATCTCATTATCAATGACATCCAGTGTCCATAGTCAGGAAACCATGACTATCTGTTGATCAACGAGCTAGTCAACTAGAGGCTCACTAGGGACATGATGGTGTCTGTTATTCACACATGTATTACGATTTTCGGATAACACAATTATAGCATGAATAAAGACAATTATCATGAACAAGGAAATATAATAATAATGCTTTTATTATTGCCTCTAGGGCATATTTCCAACATCACTTTGCTTGGTGATGAGTGCATGCTTTTAATTTCTATCATTTTGAGCGCTCCATCAAGATGTATGTGACATGGAAGAGTAACCCATGAGACTAATCGATTGTGCATTTACATTCAAAAGCAAATCTTAAATAATGCACAAATTTAGAGGGAGCTCTTGCCTATCACATACTTCTCAAAGCGACGATGTATTTAAATCTTATTATCATTTGTAGAAGCTTTGGTTTATATGTTGTCATTAATTACCAAAAAAGGAGAGATTGAAAGTGCAACTATCCCTGGGTGGTTTTGGTAATGATTAAAACATATAACTCATTGAACTAATGCTATTTCAAGATGAATATTTCAGAAAAGTTCAATGATTGGCATGACATGGATTAGGAATGTGGACCCCTCAAAATGCTAAGGACAAAGGATTGGTTCAAACTCTAAAAGCTCAAGACTCTACATTTTCATTTAAGTGATCCAAGATCACATTGAATCCATAGGAAAGCCAATTTTAACCAATAATGCGGCTGGGCAACTCGCTCCCAGAATGCTCCTCCGATCGCGTCCTTCAATGGTCATTCGATCGTGGTCAACAAGGTTCTTTTTTCGCTGCTGGCCGTTGGATGCTCGCTGGAAATTGGTCTGTCTCATTTTCACCACGTGGTGAATCATGGACATGATATGACCCGTGGGCTTGGGGTCGATCCGATTGGCTGGGTGCAATTTTTTCGGTGCGCGGGGCAGCCTCTGCTGCCACGCTGCGTGCGCGCTTTGCCCGCGTCGTGCCTCGTGGGGGAGCTGCTGAAGGGTCAGCCGTTGCATGTGCACCTGGCTTTTGTGCCCGAACTTAGGCCTCCTTTGGTTTGTAGGATTTTTGTAGGAGATCTATAGGATAGGATTTGCAAAGAAAAAATTCCTTTGAAGCCCTTTGGTTTGTAGGAATGGATTCCTATTCCTATGTAGAATAGGAATCAATCCTTCACATTTTGGAGGAAAAAAACATTAGCCTAGACTCAATGGAAAAAATCCTTTCCTATGTACCAAATGACATCTCTTTCTCTATAGGAATTGACATGCATGTCATCTCACTTTCTATGATTTTCCTATTTCTATAAAATTCCTATCCTATGAACCAAAGAAGGCCTTATGCTGTCTTGATGACGGGTGGGCCGATGCTTCTCCTGGTCCTGCTCATCAGCTGCGGTGGCTGCACATATGGTGTTTTCTGGTTTTCTCCGTCAACCGCTTCTGGCGCGGCGCTCCTCACGCGTTAAAAAATCCCGCATCGTGCGTCCTGCGTCTGCTGCAGAGGGATGGGTGGACACATGTGCACCGGGATTGTGCACACCCATTTGTACTAGCGCGATGACGGGTGGGCTGCCGCTGCTCCAGGTCCCGCTCGTCGGCTGCTACTCCTATGTCTTGTGCGCATAAACGCCCAGCAAGCTTTTCCTGTGCGCGGTGTTGCATCTCGTCTGCATGTGCGTGTGGGGCCTGGCTGACCGATGCATCGTGCGTGCCTCACCTCCATCTGCAGTTGGAGAGAGATGGACTGGCAAAATATCTCCGTCAGCCCTTGGCCACCTCCAGTTTCCCTTTCCACCTCTCCAATCTCCACCGCCGCTGCCGCCCCGCCCCCTCTCGGTTTCTCATGCTGCCGCTCCGACGAAGAGCGCGCCGCTGGTGCTTAGATTCCGGGGACATCTCATGGTCTTAGTTGACGGAAGGAGGGGAAGAGCAGCCGCGCCAGGCGGCATGCCTTGCTGTGCCGCATGGCAGCCGCTGCCCCATGCTTTGCCGGCGCCGTCTCATCGTCTTCATAGACATGCGCATCTCTGTCAGGACCGCGCGTCCATGCCTCCCCATCTACCGGGCTGGAGTGGCCGCCTACTGGTTGAGGCATCGCGCGGCATCGAACGTCCTCGGCTGCTGCCGCTGCTGCTGGCCGGGTCCCTCCTCTCGCTCCTGCCGAGGTCGCATGTTCGTCGAGGCATCAAGACGCCTCACTTTCCTTTTCTTTTTCCCTATTTCTGATCTTGCACTTGTTTCTTCTTTTTGGACCTCTCTGTCCGCTGAAATTGCAGGCTGAGGTGAGCACCATGAACATGATGTTAGTGGCTGATATAGAGAGATCCTCGAACAGGGAAGTAGCAGTTCTGGAGGAACTCGAAGATGTCATGTTTCAGGTATGTTCACCGGAAGAGGGGTTACAATTTTAGCATGTCCAGTTGGTTCATGTAACCTTGCATCTTCCTCTGGCTGGCATGTCCAGATTGCATACATGGTATTGATGTGTTGGTAAAGTCCTTTTAGATGAAAAGAAAGTGCCTTTTTCTTTCAATATAGTTGACCTGTGAATAGTTATATTAACAAATGTAAGAGTTTTCTGAATTTTACCTTCTCATTTGCAGTTTTGATGTGAATCGCTACAACAACAATTAGAAGAGACTGTGCATTGCAGGTTCAGAACCAATTTCTATGGGTATGTACAAGCTGCTTGTTTCCATCTTGGTTTTAAATTGGTTTTACATTGGTGAATTAGCATAGCATACTGAGTGTTGAGCTTTATTTCATCTACATTTGGTTCTGAACATGTGTGCTTTTAAGAAACTTTGTATTCTTCTCTATTTTGAAGAGCCCACAAAGAGACTAAAAGAATGGTTGTAATTCCTTTCTGTGGTTTATGAACTCTGGGACTAGGCCGAACTAACTTTGTTTAACAAATAACTTCCTCATCCCTAAATAAATCTGTGTTTGGCTGATTTCAAGAGAAATGTTTGATCATCATTTTCAGATGATTGACATACGGATCTTAGCGAGATTCAAGGGAACGCGTGATGTGACTGTGCCTTGTATAAGCAAATCTAAGCTGTTGAGGTAATTATTCTGTAAGTGCCTTCTATAAACAGTTAAACACGCAACACATCTGTATGTTCTTTTCATATGGTTCTTTATATAAGTACATTTCAGTAATATGTGTCTTGTTTTACTTTTGTCCACGGTGACTATGGCATTCTTGGCTTCTGTTATTATGTTTGAGTGTAAAATTGGTTGTTGAACTGAGGAATATGCTAATTCATCATTTGTCTCATTCGTTCTTGTAAATAGTTTCTACTCCATGTGGTTATGAGCTGCTATGTTTTTCCAGTTACAAGTGTCCTTTGCTTAATGGCTGAGTTTCTTTTGCTCGAGCCAGACCTGCAAGCCCGATGTAAAACTCACTGCGTGCACCGTGTCGTGGCTTAGTCTCTTCGAGTTTCAGCGTTGACATCACATTTCTCTAACTGGCTTGCTTAGCCATGGACAGTGAGACCACCCTTCATTGATTTCTTCATCTATATGTTTATTCTAGGCATCATGTCTTTGTTGGCTGCACAATTGTTCAAACTCTATCCTAGCTGTAGGTTTATTTGAGGGAGATCGAGTAGGAGTGTTTATTTTCTATATATAAAATGGATTCAACAGCCAACTTTAGTCAAGAACAAACCATTATTGTTTTTACGGTTTTATGAGGTGTTGCAAGATTGATTTGAGTTGTTCTCATTTATGGTTTTCAGATTATTCTATCCTGAAGTATTGGTTTATTACTGAGGAAGCCTTAAACAGAGAAGCTGAATGCAGTTTTTGTATCTTTCGTCAAAGTCCTGAATGGTCCAATGAAAATCTTGGTATGTACAGTTCAGAGCTTCATCACATTATAGTAGGGAAAAATGGTATGCAGAATGTCAAAAGTTTCATTTTGGTCCATTAGATAGTTTATAGCTTTGTCACTGGAGGTGTGACAAAATAATCGCAGCTTGTGAAAATTATATACAACCATGAATGCTCCATAGTTTTCCATGCAACACAGCTACTGAATCTGTAAGACATGCTTATTTCTGGCAGAATCTTAGTGGATAAATTAGCATTGTGTAAGATCTGCCATGATAGTTTTCTCAATACCATTTTGCATTTTGGGATTGTTTGAGTACTAAACAATGTTAACAGGTTTACCATTTCTCATCTCTTTGTGATATCCGTAGGTATTCTGGTGTCTCAGTTAGTCCCCAGCCTCTTTCACCGACCCATAAATTATCTGTCTCTAGGTCTCCTCAATTGTATTCTGGTTTAGAACAACAAAACTTTTTTTGCCTCAGCTACTTTGTCGGTGTCGTGTATGTTGTCATGGATTTGATGTCATGTAGTTCTCGGTGTTTTATTATACTTCCAGTCTCAGTATATGACGGCATGATATGATGATATTACCCTAAACCTGCTCTCCCACTCATTCAAATCAGGATGCCAGCGGACGCGTCTGCTGCGTGTCCCCATCCGCCTGCAACGTTCGCAACTGTAATCACAGAATTAGCAGTGTCTCGCGTCCGCGACTTTTGGCTGCTCGCTATGCCAGGCGGGCACATGCGGACGTCCACATCCGCCTTGCAAACTCTGTATACATCAAGCATAATGCAATCCAGGCTAGAAAATGACCAAAGAAACATCTTTAGTTGCAAATGAGGCCCAACATCATGTAGACATACATAAGCTGAATCTCATGTAAAAGCGTACACACGCTCAACCTCCTACAACAGTAATTTAAGAGTTAGCTCCACCTGTTATAATAGTTTTTTGACCAATCTGACTCTGGAATATCAAGACGAATTGCTCCCAACAAATTTGTGTTATGCTGACTTCCATAAAAAAAGTCTATGCTCAGTTGCATGCATTAATCCAGTTTTAGGACTGAACAATAGATTAATACACACATATTTCGCTGTGATTTGTGGCAATTTTGCCGCAGGTACAATGCTAAAAAAATCATTTTTTGTTCAATTTTATGGTCAAGATCTTAGGTTGATGATAACTTGATATGTGGTTCTCCTGTAGCATTAGTTATATTTTGGATTATCTTACCCAAAACTAACTACATGAAAAATGACTACTTTATTTTATACCATGTTAACTTAGGCCTGAAATATGAAAGTTACTTATCATACAAGAAGAGGCAAAATAATATTTGTACCGTATTTGGTTCAAGTCTACCAGGTAAATAATTTCAAATGATCAGATTGAGTTGTTTTAGAAATGAAAAATGGAACTTGTCCTTGTTTATCTTTCCTTTTTGTGTTAAAATAAGAAGAATGATACACCACACACTGCCCTTTGGTTATTTTTGCTCCATGCGTTTTGCAGCAGATTATTATTAGTAGATATTTAAGGCTTTTTTACTCTACCTTAGATTTTTGACATGATTGGTGTTCACATTTCACCAAAGATCCTTCTGGATGCTTTGTTGTAGATACTCTAGCTCTCAAAAGCAGTCTGTAAGTATCAATATAGATAATTTAATCTTTATTTCCGATTGATTCAAGATACACACATATATAATGGCTACCAATGCTCTGCATCACCCACATAATTGTTGGTTCTAATTGGCTTCTTGCGCCATGTTTTCCTCTAGCGAAGAGTGAAAGCCACAACTTGACGAGGACATTCTCACGGAAAAGCCTTGTATGATAAACATCCAATTCAATGCTATTGCATGCTTCTTCGCCTATGACCGGCAGAACACAATGTATAGGATGTTTGGACAAAGAGCTACAAGGAGAGCACTCTTCAACGATGGCAATATCCAATGAAGTTGCAAATTGTTGGATGTATGTATATGTGTACCGAAGTTCAGTTGAATCCCTAAGGAAGAACCAAACATTTATTTCTATCTTATTATATGCTATCTTAAATGCAAAAGTGTGAGCTATGTTAACAACTGTTTTAGTATGATGTTTGGAAATGTTAATGATTACAGTTTTTGCACGCTCAAGTATATATTTGTAAAAAAATCATCTCAGTTTTTCACTAAAGGGGTTTTCATTGATGCCCTAACTGGTTGCTCAAACCTTAAGTTACTACTTCCTCTGTTCACTTTTATAAGGCGTTGTAGATATTTTAAAAGTGAACGGAGAGAGTAACAAATACACATATTTTCAATGTTGGTTTTAAATATGATTTTGTGCCGTCTGGTGCAACAAGTCATATTATTAGCGCCGCTGGGTCATTCTGCCATGTAATGTTCTTATACAAATATGTTTTTTTTTAAACTCAAATTTCTCAATGTGATAACCATATTTTGAACTAAAAAAAAATGTTTCCTTAACTGGTCCATACATGTTATACAAATTTGATTTTTTTCAAACTTAGATTTTTGAGCGTGATAAACATATTTTCAATATAGCATGATTTAACACATGTGCTTTCTACTACCAATATCGAATATGTTCTTGCAAAATGAAACTATTTTCATCGACAACATGGCTTTAGCGGGTCTCTGCGCCATTTGGCGCAACGGGTCAACTAGTACTATTAAAAGGGGATGAGGTGTTGCTTAATGGCTTGCTTGCTCAAAATGTTTAGTGATATGCTTCAAAAACCCTCAACCACTTTCTCATATCCACATATGTCCCAAACCAAAAGTCAAACTTGGCCCCACCAATTTGATCTATCCGGCGCCACCGAGTTCATTTGACATAACCACTGTCAGAAACCCTAGTCACTTTGGTCTCATCGATAGGGATCTCAGTCTCACCGAGATGGGATCACAAACTTTTTGTTTCCGTTCATAATGTTTCGGTCTAACCGAGATGAGCGATCGGTCCCACCGAGTTCGCAATGAGAACTCCCTGTTTCAATTTCTGTCACGCCCAATATGCGACCCTATCCAAAAGGAACTCGAAGGTCCCACCAAGGATAGACCCGCATATTGAAACGCTTTTGCAAGGTGGATATCATTACATCAACATTACATAATATAAGGGGATACATACAAGAGGCATACAATGCCACATATATACAACATCACAATACATAAGAGCATCACCCGACTACGGATGAAACACAAACAGAAACTCAAACGACACCCACCCTGCTAGCCCAGGCTGCCGACCTGGAACCTATCCCCTGATCGAAGAAGCAGAAGAAGAACTTAACGCAAAGCAAGCATCGCTCTCGCGTCATGATCATCGCATAACCTGTACCTGCAACTGTTGTTGTAGTAATCTGTGAGCCACGAGGACTTAGCAATCCCATTACCATGGGTATCAAGACTAGCAAAGCTTAAAGGGAAAGGAAGGGGGTAAAGTGGTGAGGCTGCAGCAGCGACTAAGCATGATATGGTGGCTAACATACGCAAATAAGAGCAAGAAGAGAGCAAGCGGAACGGTCGTGAAGCTAGCAATGATCAAGAAGTGATCCTGAACTCCTACTTACGTCAAACATAACACAGAAACCGTGTTCACTTCCCGGACTCCGCCGAGAAGAGACCATCACGGCTACACACGCGGTTGATGCGTTTTAATTCGGATCTGGTGTCAAGTTATCTACAACCGGACATTAACAAATTCCCATCTGCCTATAACCGCAGGCACGACTTTCGAAAGATTATACCCTGCAGGGGTGTCCCAACTTAGCCCATGACAAGCTCTCGTGATCAATGAAGGAATATACCTTCTCCCAGGAAGACCCGATCAGACTCGGAATCCTGGTTTACAAGACATTCGACAATGGTAAAACAAGACCAGCAAAGCCTCCCGCTGTGCCGACAAATCCCGATAGGAGCTGCACATATCTCGTTCTCAGGGCACACCGGATGAGCCAGACGTCGGGTTGGCATAGACCCTGGTTGCCCAGGGGGCGCCGGACATCGCTCGGTTCGGACCAACACTTAGACAAGCACTGGCCCGGGGGGGCTAAAATAAAGATGACCCTCGGGTTGGCCGACCCAAGGGAAAGGGATAGGTGATGGTGAGGCAAATGGTAAAACCAAGGTTGGGCCTAGCTGGAGGAGTTTTATTCAAAGCGAACTGTCAAGGGGGTCCCATAAATCACCCGACCGTGTAAGGAACACAAAATCCGGGAACATAACACCGGTATGACGGAAACTAGGGCGGCAAGAGTGGAACAAAACACTAGGCAAAAGGCCGAGTCTTCCACCCTTTACCAAGTATATAGATGCATTAATAATATAAGAGATATTGTGATATCCCAAACATAAACCTGTCCACCATGGAGAAATCTTCAACTTCACCTGCAACTAGCAACGCTATAAGAGGGGCTGAGCAAAAGCGGTAACATAGCCAAACAACGGTTTGCATAGGAAATGTGTCAAAGGTTAGAGGTTCATGGCAATATGGGAGGCTTGACGAGCAAAAGATAGGTAGCGCAGCAAAGCGATAGAACGAAGCAACTAGCATAGCAATGATAGTAGTGAGATCCAGGGTAGCGGTCATCTTGCCTGAAATCCCGCAAGGAAGAAGAACGAGTCCATGAAGAAGACGATCGGATGAAGCCGAACCAAGCGTATACGAACGAATCCTCACGATCGCAACGAAATAGGAACTATCGAAAAGAAGCACACAACATGGTAAACACACCACACATAGACAAGACATGATGCTCAAACAAGCATGATGCATGACAAGGCTACATGAAGCTACTCATGGCAAGAGATGATGCAAACAAGAGCAACACATCAAAGCAAGTTTAAATGAGGCCGGGATCAACATATAACAATTCCGGTAAGTCCTCATATGCATATTTCGAAATTGGTCCAGATCTGAATAAACCTTATGTTCAAGTTGTTAAAAAACAAGTTAAGATGCACACGGATGATCTACACGAGATTCTAGTCAAGTTACATATAAAGTTCATTTAGTTCGGAGTTACGGCCTAGAAGATATGAGAACCACAAGTTAAACATGGCATTGATGCAAAATGCATACAAACATCAAGCAAACACCTCAAAACCTGAATGCAACATGATAATATGAAACTACATGCAATTCTAAGCAAGTTTCATATTGAGCACACTCAAAACGGAGCAACGGTTCAACACATGCACTCTATACAAGTTTAAAGGACAAGCTGTCTAGAACAGTAACTAGGCATATTGCAAGCATCAAAACAACAAGCTACAGCACCCCAACATGAAAACAAAAGACATGGACATGATGTACAGGTAAAGCACAACAAAACATGAACACTGAGCTATCTCCAGAAATCAACTAGAACATGCTCAAACACACATGGTAAGATTGCAAGTAATAACAATTTCAGACTTTGCAGAAAATAACATCACGATGCAATGTTTAGAGCTATCAAACAACATGTTACCGGAACTTATCATGGCAAACAAAGGCATGACATGAATCTACTAAATGCATAGATCAAAAGGCCCTTACTGATCATAAGCCAAAAAGGATCAGAAAATATGATGGCACCCAAGTAAACATAGCAAGTTATTATACAGATTCATACATGGCAGAAACAGAATTATGAAGGCATGTAGATGAGCTTGTACCACTCACCACAGAGCAAAACATGGCATGGAAAGGCACCCAACAGTAAGAAGACATATTTGTGAAGCTAAGCATGGCAATAGCAAGGTCATAGGGTGCATGGAACACTAGCAATAATCATGGTAACAACTGAACTTAATGTTAACAGGCTGACAGTGACATTATGAAGCAACTTTAGAGCAAGATTACAACAAGCTACAACAACCTGTAAATGCAACCAGGGGCATGGATGGATAGAGGATGACATGTAGATCAAAATATGTTTATAGAACATCTCCAGATTATGCATAGAATGATTTGTAGGAGCAAATTTACATAGCATCACGAAATAACAGATTCAGCCTAGCAAAACAGCAATATCATGAACCCTACTTAACAAGCTCGATTCACTCACCACAAGTCATTGCATGACAATATAAGTATAGCATCATCAAGAAGACATGTTTGTGAAACAAACCAAGTCAAGAACAAGTCTATAGCATGCAAGGATCAACTATAGCATCCTTGGCTAAATTGAATAACATGTAAACAATCTGCCAGGAAACATTTTGAAGCAAAAGTAGAGCACTCAAATGACATGCTAGACTACTTCATAATTGCCAACAAGGCCATGAATGGATAGACAATAATCACATGTTCAAAACACCCTTACTGAAGTATCTCAAAATATGCATGGATCTCTCTGTAGCATCAAGTTTACATGTCATCAAAATAACAGCAGAACAAAGACTAAAATCAGCAATATCACGAAGCCTAGTTTGCATGCTTGTGCTAGTCACCACATTGATCACAAAAATACATGGTAAGCACCTCTGTAAAGAAGACATGGCATAGATCAAAACACATGTAGACATCAACCTCATAGGATGCACACATCAATCATGGCAAAAATGACAAATGAGCTCGTTCTGATGACAGACAGCAGAAAACATTATGAAGCACTCTTACGGTGATGATTCAGGCATCTAGATGAGCTCAAATGTAAATGATGCAATGGAATGAAATGATTTACTCATCGAGACGAACAATTTGACATATTACACGCACGAAACAGAGATACGGATGCAGAGATACGGCATGACGAACATGGCATGAAAATGTCAGAAATC
>NC_041387.1:220602823-220613625 GCF_002162155.2 Triticum dicoccoides | reverse complement strand
GGTCGGGCCCCGGCAGACTGCGGCGGCGCGAGGCGACACGTGGCAGGCGGTGATAGGCTGAGGGGGGCGGCGGACGTGTCCGGCGGCGCGGAGGGAGATTTGTTAGGTTTTCGGGGGAATGGACTGCGGAATTTCGGGGGAGGGGCTATTTTATAGGTAGAGGGAGCTAGGAGAGTCCAAGTGAGGAGCGGTTTTCGGCCACGCGATCATGATCGAACGATCGAGAGCATGGAGGGGAGTTAGATGGGTTTTGGGCCACTTTGGAAGGGGTGTTGGGCTGCAAAGAGAGGGGCTTTTACGGTTACCCGGTTAACCGTTGGAGTACCAAACGAACTCCAAATGGCATGAAACTTGACAGGCGGTCTACCGGTGCTATACCAAGGCCGCTTGGCAAACCTCGGGCCATTTCGAGAAAGTTTAACACCCGCTCACGAAGAGAGGCAAGAAGAGGACGCCGGAGGACATAGGAGCGCCGGATCGCAAAACGGACAACGGGGAAATGCTCGGATGCATGAGACGAACACGTATACGATGCAATGCAATGCACAAGATGACACAAAGCGCATGATGACATGGCAAAATACAACACGCAGGCAAATGACATGGCAACGACAGCGAATAACTGGCAGACACCTGGCGCATCGGATCCGGGGCGTTACACTTTCATAACGTTTTGGTCTCACCGAGATGAGCAAATCGGTCCCACCTAGTTTGCTTGACCAACTCTCTGGTTAGCTTATTACCAAAGTCGGTCCCACCGAGTTTGTGTAATCGGTCTCACCAAGATTACGTTATGCCCTAACCCTAATGAAATCGGCCCCACCGAGTTGACATGTCGGTCCCACCGAAATGCCTAAAGGTCACATTATGAACTAAATCGGTCTGATCGAGTTTTCTGATTTGGTCCCATCGAGTTTGGTAAATTGTGTGTAACGGTTAGATTTTGTGTGGATGCTATATATACCCCCCACCCTCTCCTCATTCGTGAGGAAAGCCATCAGTACATGCCTACACTTCCAGCATTCATTTTCTGAGAGAGAACCACCTAGTCATGTGTTGAGGCCAAGATATTCCAATCCCACCATATGAATCTTGATCTCTAGCCTTCCCTAAGTTGCTTTCCACTCAAATCATCTTTCCACCAAATCCAATCCTATGAGAGAGAGTTGAGTGTTGGGGAGACTATCATTTGAAGAACAAGAGCAAGCAGTTCATCATCAACACACCATATATTACCTTTTGGAGAGTGGTGTCTCCTAGATTGGTTAGGTGTCACTTGGGAGCCTCCGTCAAGACAGTGGAGTTGAACCAAGGAGTTTGTATGGGCAAGGAGATTGCCTACTTCGTGATCTACCCTAGTGAGGCAAGTCCTTCCTGGGCGGTGGCCGTAGTGGGATAGACAAGGTTGCTTCTTCGTGGACCCTTCGTGGGTGGAGCCCTTCATGGACTCGCGCAGCCGTTACCCTTCGTGGGTTGAAGTCTCCATCAACGTGGATGTACGATAACACCACCTTTCGGAACCACGCCAAAAATCTCCGTTTCAACATTGTGTTTGCTCCTTCCAAACTCCTCCCCTTTACCTTCATATGCAATGATTTACATTCCACTGCTATACTCTTAGAATTGCATGTGTAGGTTGATTGCTTGACTTGTGCTAAGTTGCTAAAATCTGCCAAGAACTAAAATTGGGAAAAGGCTAGGTTTTTATTTGGTCAAGTAGTCTAATCACCCCCCTCTAGACATACTTTCGATCATACAGCATGTCATCACATTGAGATGTCTGTATCAATGTAGAGGCGCCACGTCCCGTCCTTCTTCTTAACTAGGATGGTTGGGGACGAGAAACTGCTATGGCTTCTCTAGATGAATCCGGACTGCAGCAGTTCTTTGACTTGCCTCTTGATCTCCGTCTTATGCTCAGGCTTGTGTCTGTAGGGGCGGATGTTGACAGGCTGGGCTCCGAGCATGAGGGTAATTTTATGGTCACATGCGTGGTGCGGTGGCAGTCCTGTAGGTTCTCCGAAATCATCCTGGAACCCTGTTAATAGTTGCTGAAGGTCTAGTGGTGGTGACGGCGCGATCTGTTGCTCTTCAGTCACTGGGTACAGGAGTACCAGATGCAGCAGCAAGACTTGGCGGCACAAGTTCTGTAGTTGGGTGCTGGTGATCAGATGGCAAGTGGATGAATTGACATTGTGGCCGAATAGACGGGCCGGTCCTAGTGGCGTTGGTATCTGACCTTGTTTTTTCACTCCACAATCATGGGGCTGTGTTGTTCAAGCCAGTCCATCCCTAGAATGGCGTCGTATGTCCCCAGGGGAAGAACTTTCATGTCATTCGCAAAATCCTACCCTTGTGACGACTACTGACAACCGGGTATGCTCGCGGAGCAAGTGAGCTCACCATCGTTGGTGACGTGGACACAACATGGTTGGCGAAGTGGAATCACCCCTGACAGCTGGTTGGCCAGGCGTTGGTTGATGGAGGATGTAGAGCTACCACTACCCACCAACAAAAGGACCTCACACAATTGGATGGACACGAGCAGCTGGAACACCTTGGCGCAGACGCTGCCATCCCCTGCCGATCGGGAGATAGCCATGACTGTGTCGGTCCATGGCATGCTGTTGTTGTGGTCAGTTGCCGTGTCGATGCCAAAAAGTTCCAGCATCTCCTCCACCACATGGAGCTGCACGGTGGTGGGGCAGACATGCTCGTGGCCCCAACTCTCACGTATTTGAATCATAGGCCGTAGGCACGCCCGTAGTCCCGGAGCGCCTTGATTTTTGTGTTGTCAGCGCGCGCGGCTTCCGTTCCATGGTGGTCCATCGCAGTCGTTGTAGTCGTCAACACTATCGTCAACCACTTCCTCTTGGAGAAGCGCCAGAGCGCACGCCGTGTCCAAGTCCGGTGGTCGCTGAACTAGGACCACCGCACGGGTGTCCTTCCGGAGTCCCTCCACAAAGCGAGTGAGGAAGTAAAACAGATGAATTGTGTCAGAATAAGAGCTAAGATGATCAATAATTGATTCAAATTGCTCAATATAATCTGCCACCATTGTCATTTGCCGCACAATGTAAAATTGGCGGATCAACGTTTGGTGTCGATCGCAGCCGAAGCGCATACAGAGAAGTGCAGTAAATGATTCCCAATCAAAGTCCGCAAGTCGTTTCTGGACGGACTGCAACCAGATGACGCAGAACCAGCAAAGTTCAATGCGGCCATCAGGACCCAGAATGATGATAAAATAGTAAACATGGAGAAGTACTGCTCGCAGAGAGTTTTCCATAGTTTCAGATTATCTTCGGTGAACTAAGGAAACTGGATGGATGGGTGCGCCTGACCCATACCACTGACCAGCTGACTAGCATGTGCGAACAAAGAGAGGGCAGGGGGTGATGAAGGGCCGTCGTACTGACTGTTTTCCGGGGGCGGTGGCGATGTCTGGAAGGACGCCGCCGGTGAACCCATGAGATGTTGTAGAAGCCTCGGCCGTTGGGCCCGTGGGAAACTGGTGCTGCACCAGGCGCAGTCCTAGTGTGGGTGTCGACTGTCGCAGGCGGCGGGTTTGTCGATGCAGGCGCTTGGATCATCACGCCCTCCATGCGTGGTGGTGGGGACGCGAGTTGCAGGGCCGCCACCGTACCGCCCAGATCTGCGACACGCCGCTCGAGATCAGGGTGCCACGCCACGAGGTCATCGACCTTGGCGTTGGAGGCCTGGATCATTGTGTTGTACTCCTTCAGTGTGGTATCCATCCGCTCCAGGAATGACTGAACGACGGGATCCATGGCGGCGAAATGGGAGCGGGCTTGACTGAAGGATCTGGTTTCGATGAAGTATGCTAGATCAACGCAGAGGAAGGGGGAGGGAGTGGTCTCTGATAATAGATGTAAGAGGGAAGATGGGGTGGTGGTGGTAATGGCGATCGATTCACTCTCACTAGTCCAATTTGTGGGGCTCGATTACAACATATGAGTACAAGACGAAGAACACGAGAAAGGGAGGTTAGGGTTTGGGTAGCCGCTGTTGTTGCCTTGATCCTCTAGATGCCCGATCCCTCTGGTGGTAGTGCCTAAGTAGTGGCCCGGTGGTTGGGCTTCACTGCACCCATGCTAGCCCAATCACTCGCGAGTTGGGCTTCCTATCCTTGGCAGGCCTTGGAGCGGAGGGCGAGCCTGGCGAGCCCCCGGTCAGTGGGTCCTCCTTGTCAGCCTGGGCATGGAGACCAGGGGTGCTAACAAAGATGACTTTGTACTCCTATATATATATGCCCACGAGGCTCAAGCAATACAATCAACAATTCCACTAATCCCTCTCTCTCCCTTCTAACATGGTATCAGCCTTATCTCGATCCTAAACCCTAGCCGCCACCGCTTCTGCACCCGCGCGTTGCCCCCGGGGCGGTCGACCTCCATGACCGCCGCCGGGGGCCGCGCCGCCCATACCTAGGGTTCGTCCACCGGTCATGTTGACCGGATGCCCTAGAGAGTCTTTTTCTCGAGCCATTGCTCCAGATTTTTCTCTCTCCTACCGGTCACCTTGATCGGCGTTTTTCTTTTTGGTTTTCCGATCTAACATTGATCGGTTTGCATCACCCGCTGCCGTGAAAATGCAACTAATCCCCGGATGGTTTTGGTAATTCATACCTACACATAGCTCATTGAACCAATATCCATTCAAGATAAATATTTCAGGAAGTTCAATGAATGGCATGGCATGGAACAGAAATGTGGACCCCTCATAATGCTAAGGACACATATTGGCAAAATCTCAAGACTCTTCATTTTGTTTTAGTGATCCAAGATCACATTGAGTGCATAGGAAAGCCAATACTATTAAAAGGGTATGAGGTGTTGCTTAATGGTTTGCTTTCTCAAATTCTTAGTGATATTGCTCCAAAATACTCAATCACTTTCTCCATCCAAATATGTTAAAACTCTAAACTGCAACTCGGCCCCACCGATTCTTTCTATCCGGTGCCACTGAGTTCATATGACGTAGCCACTGCCAGAAACCCTAATAGTTCAGTTGTAAGTGCATCTAGTGCCCCTTAGTGATTTTGGTGTATTGAAGACTTATAGGTTAAGGGACTAATATGTTTGTGGGTGTACACAGGCTCTATAATTCTATGAGGAGTTTGATATTTACGATGAAAGTCAACCCCTAAAAATGTATGTCTTCAGCTAAAGACTTTGGTTCTTCTGAAGATTTTGAAAGTGAAGAAATTGGTGTGACCTTGAAGACTTGGATATTCATGCGAGGATTATGAAGCGTGAAGACTTGTGTTTTCGTAGTTTCATGTTTCTCTTTCTTGAGTCATAGGAAACACTGTACTGTTAAAGGAGGTCGAGGTAATACTAAGGAAAGTGATTTCCAAGTGATGCTCATCTCAAAATCCTACACCTACCCAATCCTTTTGAGTGAAGCCATTGGAAATTTCATATCAGTTCAGTCAATTTCTTCAGTGACAAAGACGAAGATCTTCTGGTCTATGAGGAATTTGTTCTGAATGAGGAGTTAGGAATTCACTAGTGTGGATTGCCTACACAGTGAGGAACATGATAGCCCCGAGGAATTTGAACCTCAAATATCCGACCGTTGCTGTGCTACGCGCCAGCTGTCCCAAAATATCTACCCACCTAACGGTCATATCACTGAAGGGCATTTATGTCTTATCATGTCGGGCTTCTCCCTAGGCTATAAATAGCCGCCCCCTACAACCACTAGCTGGTTGGCTTCTCCAAGGGAAACTGACACTTGTCATTGAGAGCATCCCATCCTCCAAGGACTTCGAGCGAAAATCATCAAGAGAAGAAAACCCAAACCCAAACACCTACAAACCCAAAGTGATTGAGCATCACTAATGAGATTGTTCCTGTGTGGAACCGATGCTTGTTACCTTTGAGGACTGTATATCCTCCAGACGGTTGTGCGTCATGGTCTGAGCATCCAAGAGGAATTGTGGATCGCCGATGGACCAAGTCTGTGAAGGTTTGGAAGTCACCTGAAGACTTACCATGAGTGACTGGGCGAGGTCTGTGTGACTTTAGCTCAAGGAGAATATGGTGAGGACTATGTGTCCTCGGGTTTAAATACCCAGTCACTCCAACCAAATGTACAACTGTCACAGCAGTTGGAACTGGTCTACCAGATCATTATCTTCACCAATCCAACTGGTTCTATTTCATCAACCCTTCCATTTCCTCATTCATGTGTTGATGAACCCGATCATTACTGTTTGAAGACTTTGACTGAAGACTTCCTCTATTTCCTCAATCCTAATTCTTCAGTCACATAGTCTTCAACCTGCTTATCTTGTTTTCACGCTATCTGTACTCTGTGCTTGTTTTCATTTCATCATGATGACTATGCTGTTGCTCTGTTATGCTTATACCTGAGTACTTATTCTGCTGCTAGTGTGTCGTTGCTTAGGAATTTCTTCACCTAGAAATTCCTCAGTGACGAATTTGTAGAAATCACCTATTCACCCCCCTCTAGTCGATATAAGGCACTTTCAGTTCGGTCACACCGATACGGATCTCGGTCTCACTGAGATGGCCTTTCCAACTCCTTGTTATTAGTTACAATTATTTTGGTCTCACCAAAATTGCAATTGGTCTCACCGAGATGGCTTGACCAATTCTCTATTGCCCTATTGCTTCACTTTGGTATAATCGAGTTGATGCAATCGGCGCCACTGAGATGAGGTTTGCCCTAAGCCCTAGCACATCGATCCCACCGAGTTGTTCTAGTCGGTCCCACAGAGATTCCTAAGGTTCACATTTTGAAATAATCGGTCTCACCAAGTTCATCTATTCGGTCTCACCGAGTTGGGTCAAATGTGTGTAACGATTGGATTTTTTGTGGAGGCTATATGTACCCTCCACCCGCTTCTCCATATGTGAGAGAGCCATCAGAACGTGCCTACACTTCCACCATGTATTTTCTGAGAGAGAACCACCTACTCATTTGTTGAGATCAAGATATTCCAATCCTACCACAAGAATCTTGATTTCTAGCCTTCCCCAAGTTGCTTTCCACTCAAATAATCTTTCCACCATATCCAAATCTATGAGAGAGAGTTGAGTGTTGGGGAGACTATCATTTGGAGCACAAGAGCAAGGATTTCATCATCAAGACACCATCTATTACCTTTTGGAGAGTGGTGTCTCCTAGATTGGTTAGGTGTTGCTTGGGAGCCTCCGTCAAATTGTGGAGTTGAACCAAGAAGTTTGTAAGGGCAAGGAGATCGCCTACTTCGTGAAGATCTACCTGAGCGAGGCAAGTCCTTCATGGGTGATGATGGTGGTATAGACAAGGTTGCTTCTTCGTGGACCCTTCATGGTTGGAGCCCTCCGTGGACTCGAGCAACCGTTACCCTTCGTGGGTTGAAGTCTCCATTAACTTGGATGTACAATAGCACCACCTACCGGAACCACGCCAAAATCATCATGTCTTCATTGCGTTTGCACTCTCCAAACCCTTCCCTTTACCTTCATATGCAATATTCTACTTCCCGATGCTACACTCTTAGAATTGCATGTGTAGGTTGATTGCTTGACTTGTGCTAATTGATAAAATTTGCCCACAATTAAAATTGGGAAAAGGTTAGATTTCTATTTGGTCAAGTAGTCTAATCACCCCCTCTAGACATACTTTCGACCGTACAAGTGGTATCAGAGCTTTGGTCTCCTTTTGCCTTGATTTTCATAGCTTTGGTGATCATAGCCTTGGTTTCACAACCTAGGAGAGTATGGCATCTAGCGAGGGAAATTATCACCATAGAGTTCCTTACTTTGATGGTATTAATTTTGCTAGTTGGAAGCATAAGATGAAAATGCATATTCTTGGTCATAACCCTACCGTTTGGGTTGTTCTGCGTATTGGCTTGCAAGGTGATTTCTTCGATGATGGAAAAGAACCGGATCGTGAAGCGATAGCGGAAGAAATGAAGATGTTGCAATACAATGCTCAAGCTTGCGATATTTTCTTCAATGGATTGTGCCCCGAAGAATTCAACAAAATCAGCCTCCTTGAGAATGCAAAGGAAATTTGGGATACTTTGGTTGATATGCACGAAGGTACCGAGTCCTTCAAGGAATCCAAATTGGATGTGCTTCAAAGTCAACTTGACAAGTTCAAGATGAAGGATGGTGAAGGAGTCACCGAAATGCACTCTAGACTTGCTCTTATCACAAATGAGATTCTCGGCCTAGGAAGCGAAGAGATGACTGACAAATTGATGATCAAGAAGATCCTAATATCCTTGGATGGAAAATATGATACCGTGTGCACCTTGATCCAAATGATGCCCAACTACAAAGATCTCAAGCCAACAGAAGTCATCGGTAGAATTGTTGCTTATGAGATGTCACTCAATGATAAGGAAGAGCCCCACAACAAGTCAAGTGGTGCTTACAAAGCTTCAAGTGATGCTCCTACAACAACAAGTAAAAAGCAAGTCTCTAATGAATAATTGAGCTTAGTGGTGAAGAACTTCAATAAGTTCTACAAGAATAGAAGCAAAGAGAGAAGCTCCAAGTCAAGATCCTACAATGAGAAAAGATCTTCTAGTCGTGATCATAATTGCTACAATTCTGGAAGACCCAGACACTACTCCAATGAGTGTACGACTCCCTACAATAAAAGAGAAGACTCACCAAAAAGGGAGGAGTAGAAGAGATGAATCACCTCAAAGAGAGAGAAGGAGTAGAGATGATCGTTATGAACGAAGACCCTCTCATAGAAGTAAGGATTCGGAAAGGAAGGACAAGTCATCAAAGAGCTATACAAGACGAAGACATCAAGCTCACGTTGGTGAATGGGTATCCGATTTCGACTCTGTCGACTACTGTGAAAGAAGCTATCACTCTGACTCTTAATATACTCAAGATGAAGGTGTTGCCGGTCTTGCACTTGTGTCATCCAACTCCTACGACATATTTGACTCGCCAAATGAAGGAATTGGAAGATGCTTCATGGCTAAATGACCTAAGGTATCACACCCCGAGTATGTTGATTTAAATAGTGATGAAGATGATTTGCTAGGTGATGATGATTTACTTGTTGACAACATTAGTGATGAAAACTATGATGAACTTGCTAATAATCATGCTAATCAAGATGAGACAAATGACAATGATAAGTGGGAGATTGAGTGTTAAAGAACTAAACACTGAAGTTAGCTCATGAAACAACTCTAGAAGATCATAGTGAGCTCCAAAGGACTCATGAGAAGCTACGCTTCGAGAAGCTAAATTTAGAGCAAGAGTATGAGTTCCTAAAATCTATCAATGATGATCTTAGAAAGATGAGTTCTTCTTATCTTGCCAAGTGTCTTCTCTTCTCTACTTATATGCCACATGTAAAATCTAGCAATAAGAGCAAGAAAGACACTTCCTCTTGAAGAAGCTCCTAAGGCCATGGTCAAGTGGGCTCCCAAGACTACGTCAAGTTCTACTTCATCAAGTATGACTACAACTCCATGGATTCCCATCAAGTTGATGTGGATCTCGAAGAAGAAGAACTAGAGTGTTCTTGAGGGTGACTCCGCCAACATACTTTATGAAGGAAATATGCCCCAGAGGCAATAATAAAGTTGTTATTTTATATTTCCTTATTTAATGATAAATGTTTATTATTCATGCTAGAATTGTATTAACCAGAAACTTGATACACGTGTGGATACATAGACAAACACCGTGTCCCTAGTAAGCCTCAACTAGACTAGCTCGTTAATCAAAGATGGTTATGTTTCCTAACCATATACATGTGTTGTCATTTGATGAACATGATCACATCATTAGGATAATGATGTGATGGACAAGACCCACTCATTAGCTTAGCATTATGATTGTTCAGTTTTATTGCTATTGCTTTCTTCATGTCAAATACATATTCCTTCGACTATGAGATTATGCAACTCCCGGATACCGGAGGAATGCCTTGTGTGCTATCAAATGTCACAATGTAACTGGGTGATTACGAAGATGCTCTACAGTTATCTCCTAAGGTGTTTGTTGGGTTGGCATAGATTGAGATTAGGATTTGTCACTCTGAGTATCGAAGAGGTATCTCTGGGCCCTCTCAGTAATGCACATCATAAGAAGCCTTGCAAGCAAAGTGACTAATGAGTTAGTGACAGGATGATGCATTATGGAATGAGTAAAGCGACTTGCCGGTAATGAGATTGAACTAGGTATGAAGATATCGACGATCAAATCTCGGGCAAGTAACATACTGATGGACAAAGGGAATAACGTATGTTGTCATAACGGTTCGACCGATAAAGATCTTCATAGAATATGTGGGAGCCAATATGAGCATCCAGGTTCCGCTATTGGTTATTAACCGGAGAGGTGTCTCGATCATGTCTACATAGTTCTCGAACCCGTAGGGTCCGCACGCTTAATGTTCGATGACGATATTGTATTGTATGAGTTATGTGATTTGGTGACCGAATGTTGTTTGGTGTCCCAGATGAGATCACAGACATGACGAGGAGTCTCGAAATGGTTGAGAGGTAAAGATTGATATATAGGACGATGGTATTCAGACACCAGAAGTGTTTCGGGAAGCACCGGGTACTTATCGGGTCACCGGAAGGGGTTTCGGGCACCCCCGACAAAAGATATGGGACTTATGGGCCAAGAGGGGAAACGCACCAGCCACAAAGGGGATCGTGTACCCCCCATATGGGCTGGACAAATTGGAGAAGGAAAGGGGAAGGAGGAAAGGAAAAAGGGAATAGGATTTCCCCTCCCCCTCTTCCCTTCCTACTCCGAATAGGAATAGGAGAC
>NC_041387.1:220513167-220602349 GCF_002162155.2 Triticum dicoccoides | reverse complement strand
GGTGGCCAAATTGGGAGAAGACCCCAAGTAGGATTCCTCCTACTTGGGGCGACCCCTTGGATGCCTCTCCTCCCCTTCAACCTATATATATGTGGGGAGGGGGTGCCTACAACAGACAACATCAACTGTCAGCCGTGTGCGGCGCCCCCTCCAAAGTTTACATCCCCGGTCATATTGTCGCGGTGCTTAGGCGAAGCCCTGCGCAGATTAGTTCACAATCACCGTCACCATGCCGCCATGCTGACGAAACTCGTCTACTTCCTCGACACCTTGTTGGATTTAGAGGGCGATGCACGTCATGAAGCTTAACGTGTGTAGAACTTGGAGGTGCCGTATGTTCGGTGCTTGATTGGTCGGAGCTAGAAGAAGTTTGAATACATCAACCGCATTGTCAAATGCTTCCGCTTTCGGTCTACGAGGGTACGTAGACACACTCTCCCCCTCTCGTTGCTAATATCCTAGATAGATCTTGCATGAGCATAGGATTTTTTTTGAAATTGTATGCTACATTCCCTAACAGTGGTATCAGAGCCAGGTCTATGCGTAGATGATATGCACGAGTAGAACACAAAGAGTTGTGGGAGGTGATTGTCATATTGCTCACCACCAATGTCTTATTTTGATTCGGCGGTATTGTTGAATGTACCGGCCCGGACCAACCTTACATGACCACGTTCATGAGACCGGTTCCACCAATAGACATGTAACTAGTTTTGCATAAAGATGGATGGCGGGTGTCTGTTTCTCCTACTTTAGTTGAATCGAATTTGACTGCGGCCAGTCCTTGTTGAAGGTTAAAACAACAAACTTGATAAATCACCATTGTGGTTTTTGTGCTGTAGGTAAGAACAGTTCTTGCTAGAAGCCCATAGCAGCCATGTATAACTTGCAACAACAAAGTAGAGGACGTCTAACTTGTTTTTGCATGGCATGTTGTCATGTGATATACGTTATTGTATGAGATGATCATGTTTTGTAGAAGTTATCGGCAACCGGTAGGAGCCTTATGGTTGTCTCTTTATTGTATGAAATGTAAACGCCATGTAATTGCTTTACTTTATCACTAAGCGGTAGCGATAGTTGTAGAAGCAATAGTTGGCGAGATGACCACGATGCAACGATGGAGATCAAGGTGTCGAGCCGGTGACGATGGAGATCATGACGATGCTTTGGAGATGGAGATCAAAAACACGAGATGATGATGGCCATATCATGTCACATATTTTGATTGCATGTGATGTTTGTATTTTATGCATCTTATTTTTCTTAGTACGGCGGTAGCATTATAAGATGATCCCTTAACTAAAATTTCAAGGTATAAGTGTTCTCCCTGAGTATGCACTTTCGCGACAGTTCTTCGTGCTGAGACACCATGTGATGATCGGGTGTGATAGGCTCTACGTTCACATACCATGGGTGCAAGACAGTTTTGCACATGCGGAATACTCGGGTTAAACTTGACGAGCCTAGCATGTACAGACATGGCCTCGGAACACTAGAGACCGAAAGGTCGAATGTGAATCATATAGTAGATATGATCAACATAGAGATGTTCACCATTGATGACTACTCCATCTCACGTGATGATCGGACATGGTTTAGTTGATTTGGATCATGTATCATTTAGATGACTTGAGTATGTCTATCTAAGTGGGAGTTCTTAAGTAATTTGATTAATTGAACTTAATTTATCATGAACTTAGTCTAGATAGTATTTGCAAATTATGTTGTAGATCAATAGCTCGCGTTGTAGCTCCCCTATTGTTGATACGTTCTTAGAGAAACTAAGTTGAAAGATGGTAGTAGCAATGATGCAGACTGGGTCCATGATATGAGGATTATCCTCATTGCTACACAGAAGAATTACGTCCATAATGCACCGCTAGGTGACACACCTATTGCAGGAGCAGATGCAGACGTTATGAACATTTGGCAAGCTCGATATGATGACTACTTGATAGTTTAGTGCACCATGCTTTACGACTTAGAACCAGGACTTCAAAAATGTTTTGAACGCCACGGGGCATATGAGATGTTCCAAGAGCTAAAATTGGTATTTCAGACTCATGCCCCTATCGAGGACCTCTGACAAGTAATTTGCCTACAAGATGGAGGAGAATAGCTCAGCAAGTGAGCATGTGCTCAGAATGTCTGGATACTACGATCGCTTGAATCAAGTGGGAGTTAATCTTCCAGATAAGATAGTGATTGACAGAGTTCAAGCTACTAGAACTTTGTGATGAACTATAATATGCAAGGGATGACGAAAACGATTCCCGAGCTTTTCGCGATGCTGAAATCGGCAAAGGTAGAAATCAAGAAGGAGCATCAAGTGTTGATGGTTAACAAGACCACTAGTTTCAAGAAAAAGGGCAAGGGAAAGAAAGGGAACTTCAAGAAGATTGGCAAGCAAGTTGTCACCCCCGTGAAGAAGCTCAAAGCTGGACCTAAGCCTGAAACTAAGTGCTTCTACTGCAAAGGAAATGGTCACTGGAAGCGGAACTACCCCAAATATTTGGCGGATAAGAAGGATGGCAAAGTGAACAAAGGTATATTTGATATACATGTTATTGATGTGTACCTTACTAGTTCTCATAGTATCCCTTGGTAATTTGATACCTATTCGGTTGCTAAGATTATTAACTCGAAACAGGAGTTGCAGAATAAATGGAGACTAGTTGAAGGTGAAGTGAGGATGTGTGTTGGAAGTGGTTCCAAGATTGATATGATCATCATCGCACACTCCTATACTTTCAGGATTAGTGTTGAACCTAAATAAATGTTATTTGGTGTTTGCGTTGAGCATGAACAAGATAGGATCGTGTTTATTGCAATACAATTATTCATTTAAGACAGAGAATAATTGTTATTCTGTTTACATGAATAAAACCTTCTATGGTCATACACCCAATGTTAATGGTTAATTGAATCTCGATCATAGTGATACACATATTCATAATATTGATGCCAAAAGATGCAAAGTCTATAATGATAGTGCAACATACTTGTGGCACTGTCGTTTAGGTCATATTGGTGTAAAGAGCATGAAGAAACTCCATGTTGATGGGCTTTCGGAATCACTTGATTATGAATCATTTGATACTTGCGAACCATGCCTCCTGGGCAAGATGACTAAAACTCCGTTCTCCAAAACAAAGGAGCGAGCCAATGACTTATTGTAAATAATACATACCGATGTATGCAGTTCGATGAGTGTTGAGGCACGTGGCGGGTATCGTTATTTTCTGACCTTCACAGATGATTTGAGCAGATATGGGTATCTACTTAATGAAACACAAGTCTCAAATATTTGAAAAGTTCAAACAATTTCAGAATGAAGTGAAGAATCATCGTAACAAGAAAATAAAGTTTCTACGATCTAAGCGCGGAGGCGAACATTTGAGTTACGAGTTTGGCCTTCATTTAAAACAATGTGGAATAGTTTCACAACTCACACCACCTGGAACACCACAGCGTAATGGTGTATCCGAACATCGTAACTGTACTTTATTAGATATGGTGTGATCTATGTTGTCTCTTACTGATTTACCACTATCATTTTGGGGTTATGCATTAGAGACAGCCACATTCACATTAGACAGGGCACCGTCTAAATCCGTTGAGATGACACTGTATGAACTGTGGTTTGGTAATAAACCTAAGTTGTCATTTCTTCAAGTTTGGGGATGCGATGCTTATGTCAAAAGGCTTCAGCCTGATAAGCTTGAACCCAAATCGGAGAAGTGCGTCTTCATAGGATATCCTAAGGAAACAATTGGGTACACCTTCCATCACAGATCTGAAGGCAAGATCTTTGTGGCTGAGAATGGGTCCTTTCTAGAGAAGGAGTTTCTCTCGAAAGAAGTGAGTGGGAGGAAAGTAGAACTTGATGAGGTAAATGTACCTTCTCTCGAATTGGAAAGTAGCACATCAGCGAAAATGTTCCCGTGATGCTACACCAACTAGAGACAAAGCTAAAGATGATGATCCCAAACTTTAGATCAAGTAACTACTAAGTTTCATAGGTCAACCAAAGCATGATCGACACCAGAGTGGTACGATAATCCTGTCCTGGAAGTCATGTTACTAGACCAAGGCGAACCTACAAACTAAGAAGAAGCTATGATGAGCCTAGATTCCAACAGATGGCTGGAGGCCATGAAATCTGAGATAGGATCCATATATGAGAACAAAGTGTGGACTTTGGTGGACTTTCCCGATGATCGGCAATCCATAAAGAATAAATGGATCTTCAAGAAGAATACTGGCGCTGATGGTAATGTTACTGTCTACAAAGCTCGACTTGTCGCAAAAAGTTTTCGACAGGTTCAAGGGGTTAACTACGATGTGATTTTCTCAAACGTAGCGATGCTTAAGTCCGTCCGAATCATGTTAGCAATTGCCACATTTTATGAAATATGGCAAAAGGATGTCAAAACTGCATTCCTTAAATGGATATCTCTAAGAAGAGTTGTATATGATGCAACCAGAAGGTTTTGGCGATCCTAAAGGTGCTAACAAGGTGTGCAAGCTCCAGCGATCCATCTATGGACTGGTGCAAGCATCTCGGAGTTGGAATATACACTTTGATGAGGTGATGAAAGCATACGCTTTTATACAGACATATGGTGAAGTCTGTATTTACAAGAAAGTGAGTGGGAGCTCTGTAGCATTTCTGATATTATATGTGGATGACATATTGTTGATTGGAAATGATTTAGAATTTCTGGATAGCATAAATGGACATTTGAATAAGAATTTTTCAATGAAAGACCTCGGTGAAGCTGCTTACATATTGGGCATCAAGATCTATAGAGATAGATCAAGACGCTTGATAAGACTTTCAATGAGTACATACCTTGACAAGATTTTGAAGGAGTTCAGAATGGATCAGTCAAAGAAGGAGTTCTTGCCTGTATTGTAAAGTGTGAAGTTGAGTAAGACTCAAAGCTCGACCACAGCAGAAGATAGAGAGAGAATGAAAGTCATTCCCTATGCCTCAGCCATAGGTTCTGTAAAGTATGCCATGTTGTATACCAGACTTGTTATGTGCCTTGCCATGAGTTTGGCAAGGGGTTACAATAGTGATCCAGAAGTAGACCACTGGACAACAGTCAAAATTATCCTTAGTTACCTAAGAGGATTAAGGAAATGTTTCTCGGTTATGGAGGTGATAAAGGGTTTGTCGTAAAGGGTTACGTTGATGCAAGCTTTAACACTGATCCAGATAACTCAGAGTCTCAATCTGGATACATATTGGGAGTGGGTGCAATTAGCTAGAGTAGCTCCATACAGAGCTTTGTAGACATAGCAATTTGCAAAATACATACAGATCTGAATGTGACAGACCCGTTTACTAAACTTCTCTCTCAAGCAAAACATGATCACACCTTATTACTCTTTGAGTGTTAATCACATGGCGATGTGAACTAGATTATTGACTCTAGTAAACCTGTTGGTGGAAAATGACACCTACGGGATCACTGGAATCCCTACTACGGTCGGCGGGCGCGAGGTTGTGGAAAGAGCGGGTCTAGGAGTCAGCACAAAGATCGTTTACCCAGGTTCGGGCCGCCAGGATGCGTAATACCCTAGTCCTGGTTTGGTGTATATTTGAGTGTTCTGGAGTTCTTGAACTAGCTACGGCGCGTGACTTGTTCAAAAGATCCGAATCCCCCCTCAATATGCCTCGGGCCTCCTTTAATAGAAAAAAGGGGTCGCCACAGTGGCACACAGGAGGTGGAAAGGTGTACAATGGCTGAGTCTATCCTCTGGCACCATCGGACAAATGCATTTAATGCGCTGCCGACGTGCCCTTCTTGCTTTATCGGGGACGACAAGGAAGCTCGTTCCAGCTGTCGCTAAGGGAGTCCTAGATAAGGGGGTATTCGGACAACCGGACTATATACATCGTCCGGACTATTGAAGCATGAAGATACAAGACTCAAGACTCCGTCCCATGTCCGGATGGGACTCTCCTTTGCGTGGAAGACAAGCTTGGTGATTCGGATATTGTATTTCCTTCCTTGTAACCGACTCCATGTAAACCCTAGCCTTCTCCGGTGTCTATATAAACCGGAGAGATTTGTCCTTAGAAGCCCGATCACAATTACAATCATAATCATCATAGGCTAGCTTCTAGGGTTTAGCGTCTATGATCTCGTGGTAGATCTACTCTTGTACTACTCATATCGTAAATATTAATCAAGCAATAAGTAGGGTTTTACCTCCATCGAGAGGGCCCGAACCTGGGTAAACATTGTGTCCCTTGCTTCCTGTTACCATCAGCCTAAGACGCACAGATTAGGACCCCCTAGCCGAGATCCGCCGGTTTTGACACCGACATTGGTGCTTTCATTGAGAGTTCCTCTGTGTCGTCGCTGCCAGGCTTGATGGTGCCTCCAATCGTCAACAACACGGTCCAGGGCGAGACTTTTCTCCCCGGACAGATCTTCGTGTTCGGCGGCTTCGCACTGCGGGCCAATTCGCTTGGCCATCTGGAGCAGATCGACAGCTACGCCCCTGGCCACCAGGTCAGGTTCGGAAACTTGAACTACACTACGGATATTCGTGGAGACTTGATCTTCGACGGATTCGGGCCTGTGCCAGGAGCACCGGACAGTCACGATGAGCACGGCCTAGACCTACTGTCGGACAATGTTCGGGATATCACCCCTGCAGTAGCCCCGACCTAAATTTGAAGCAGGCTGCGTCGCCTAAGGATGGAGGGATGGGCCCCGCTCCGTAGGCTGCACACTCATCGGCGGTAGAGCCGAACACATGCCTCACTTCTGAGGAAGCCTGTAACTCCGAACCCCCGGACTCGTATCCGGTTGTTGGTTCCAGTCCGCGCACTCTCGAGCCAGTCGAGCCAGGTTGGGCTCCGGTAATGGAGTTTACCGCTACAGACATCTTCCAGCACTCGCCCTTTGGCGACATGCTGAACTCATTAAAGTCTCTCTCTTTGTCAGGAGGCTCTTGGCCGAACTATGTCCGACTTGAGTGGGAAGCAGGCGACGAAGGAATTCGTTGCCCACCCACCACCCACTTCATTGCCATGGTCGATGACTTAACCGACGTGCTTGACTTCGACTCCGAAGACATCGACAGTATGGACGACGACGCAGGAGAAGAACAGGAACCACCGCTCATGGGGCGGTGGACAGCCACCTCCTCATACGATATATATATGGTGGACACTCCAAAGGAAACCAATGGCGATGAGGCAACGGAGGATAACCCATCAGAGAGAAAAACAAAGCATGGGCGTCGTCGATGCCGCTCCAAGCCCCGCCACAGCAATACCGGCCTAGGAGACGAAAACAATCCAGATGGTGCCGAAGAGGAATACAATCCTGATCAGCCCGCCTTCGAGCAGGCCGAGCAGGAAGATGAGCAGGGTCAGCCCAGACGAACAGGCGACGGACGGATATCCGGAGGAGGGCAACTACATGCCCCCCTCCGAAGACGAGATTAGCCTCGGCGACGACAAGTTCGGCGTGCCTGAGGATCGTGTGGAGCAGGAGCGCTTCAAGCGTCGGCTTATGGCCACTGTGAGGAGCCTGAAAAGGAAGCAGCAGCAACTCCTGGCTGATCAAGACCTGCTCACAGATAGATGGACTGAAGTCCTGGCAGCCGAGGAATACGGACTCGAGCGCCACACGGCTGACCGGCCACCCCGTGGCCGGGATAAAACGGCATATGAGCCCGAATACCAGCCCACACCCCCACACCAATACACTACGGCCTGGGGCAATAGGCAGGACCTGCAAGACATACTGGAAAACAAAGTAGGACAACCAAGATCGATCTACGGATCACGGGGGCGCGCCCCAGCACGCGACAATGACCGTCACGCCGGATACATAGCTCGTCACAGAGGCGCCGTGCACCCCTTCTGCTTCACTGACGAAGTGATGGATCATGAATTCCCAGAAGGGTTCAAACCCGTAAACATCGAATCATATGATGGAATAATAGACCCGGTAGTATGGATCGAAGATTTCCTTCTTCACATTCACATGGTCCGCGGAGACGATCTACACGCCATCAAGTATCTTCCCCTTAAGCTCAAAGGACCCGCCCGACACTGGCTAAACAGCCTGCCAGCAAATTCCATTGGCAGTTGGGAAAACCTGGAAGACGCATTCCTCGACAACTTCCAGGGCACATATGTGCGACCACCGGACGCCGATGACTTGAGCCACATTACTCAACAACCCGGAGAGTCAGCCAGGAAATTCTGGACTCGGTTCCTAACTAAAAAGAACCAAATAGTTGACTGTCCAGACGCCGAAGCCCTGGCGGCTTTTAAGCATAATATCCGTGACGAGTGGCTCGCTCGACACCTCGGCCAGGAAAAACCCAAGTCCATGGCGGCTCTCACAACACTAATGACCCAGTTTTGCACGGGTGAGGATAGCTGGTTGGCTCGCAGCAGCACCACGCCACATTCTGGCACTTCAGATGTCCACGACAATAACGGCAAGCCACGGCGCAACAGACATAAGCGATGGAACAACGGCGACAACACTGAAGACACGACAGTCAACGTCGGATTTAGCGGATCCAAGTCCGGTCAGCGGAAGAAGCCGTTCAAAAGAAACAATCAGGGACCGTCCGGTCTGGACCGTATACTGGAGCGCTCGTGCCAAATTCATGGCACCCTGGATAAGCCAGCCAACCACACCAACAGAGACTGCTGGGTGCTCAAACAAGCCGGCAAAATAAACACCGAAAACAAGGACAAGGGGCTGCACAGTGATGACAACGAGGAGCCCCGGCGTCCGAACACGGGGGGACAGAAGAAATTTCCCCCCAGGTGAAAACGGTCAACATGATCTACGCCACTCACATTCCCAAGCAGGAACGGAAGCGAGCACTACGGGATGTCTATGCGATGGAGCCAGTCGCCCCCAAATTCAACCCATGGTCAGCTTGTCCAATCACCTTTGATCATAGGGATCACCCTACTAGCATCCGTCATGGCGGCTCAACCGCATTGGTCCTAGACCCAATCATCGACGGATTCCACCTCACGCGAGTCCTTATGGACGGCGGTAGCAGCCTGAACCTGCTTTATCAAGACACAGTGCGCAAAATGGGCATCGACCCTTCAAGGATCAAGCCCACCAAAACCACGTTTAAAGGTGTAATTCCTGGAGTAGAGGCCCGTTGTACGGGCTCTATAACATTGGAAGTGGTCTTCGGGTCTCCGGATAACTTCCGAAGCGAAGAGTTAGTCTTCAATATCGTCTCTTTTCGCAGTGGTTACCACGCCCTGCTCGGATGAACCGCATTCGCTAGATTCAATGCGGTACCACACTATGCATACCTCAAGCTCAAGATGCCAGGACCGTGCGGGGTCATAACAGTCAACGGAAACATGGACCGCTCTCTCCGAACAGAAGAGCATACTGCAGCCCTCGCGAGTACAATGCGGCCTTCTCCGACAAACCACCAATCCGGCGACAGCAACTTCGAGCACCGTCAAACGAGTCCGGAGCACCCCGCAATAGGATCACCAGGTACGCCAAGAGCGCGACTAGCAGTCCGGCCTCCACTCAAGACCCATCAAAGCAGCATTCATGCCACGCGTACACAATTACACACTCAAAATACCATGGGCATAGGTGGAGGGCAGCAATGACTCAGTCAACAGTGCGATATCACCGCAACATACCTTCATAACCTTACCTTTTTATCTTTCAGGACATTGCTTTAGGGCAGCCTATTCAGAAGAGCCGGTTTGACGGACTTGCATAGGAGAGGAAACCAAGGAGGCAACAGGCTTTGCACACAAAAGGAAATACACAGGTGGAATCTGTTCACGATCGTTATACCTGTTTTATATACCTACATGCAGCCTGCCCTTGGATAGGACATGTTAAATAGTCCTATTTACTACTACCTAAACACATCCATTGTAAACATATGCTTAAACGTATTATTCATCAATGGGAGATAATATGTAGCGTCAGCTCATTATTCCTAGTTGCGCATGTTTTTTGCAAATATTTATTTAATATCGCATTCGTACACCTTGGTACGATCAGTTTGCCAGGGGCTTCTTATGGCGCCTCACAATATGGCAAAACAAGTCCGAACACTTTCAACAGTGCGGCACCCCAAACTTATAGCACTATATGCATCAACTCTGAATAACGTCTTGGGTCAATAGTTGGGTTTGCCCGGCTCCCTTGTTTTGGTACCTTACGTTTCGTTACATCGGCTAAGGTAGCGCAGGGAGAACTACTGCGATTGTGTCCCGGTTCTTCCGGACGAGCACCTCAATAGAGAAAGCCGAAAACTAGCCGGCATGATGCGGCAAGAGCTGGTCGCTGTTCGAGAGGTCTTAAAATCCTTAAAGATTTTTTCCGCTTTAGGCGATGAATCGGCCTCATCCGATTTAGGCGTATATAGCGCCCCAATTCGGCCTTCCGAATACTAGGGGCTTCTCCAAAATTTAAAATTATAGACTTCTATGGCTAAGTGAAAGTTATAAAGCCGCATAGTCCGATTGCCTTGTTCGCTGCGCCGGATACCTCCTTAAGGGACCAAACATTTGGATAAAGAATATCCGGGTTTTTCCAGGAACACCCCGGTACTAGTTGCGTGGGGGCAGAAGCCGACGACTGGCCTACTTTCAGTATTCTATAAACAACCGCACAGAAGATAATATTTTAAATCAAACAGTGCTACATAGCACAAGTAACTTCGTCTTTAAATTACAACAGCGGCAGAGGTACATTTAGTCAAAGATCTTGTCCTTGGTACATTCATCGGCCATGAGACGAGCGCCCTTCATAACGCCATCATAGTACTTCTCGAGATGGCGATGCGCCTTGCCCTCCGGCGGCCCATCCTTCACCATCTTCTCCGCATCCATCTTGCCCCAATGCACCTTCGCGCGGGCAAAGGCCCGGCGGGCACCCTCAATGCAAACGGATCGCTTGATCACTTCAAGCCACGGAAAGGCATTCACCATCCGCTTGATCAGGCTGAAGTAGCTGGTGGGCAGGGGCTCACCAGGCCACATCCGGACTATGAAATCTTTCATAGCCACTTCGGCCGCCCTGTGGAGTTCGACCAACTGCTTCAGTTGGTCACTCAGAGGCATTGGGTGTTTGGCCCCAGCATACTGGGACCAGAACAACTTCTCCGTGGAGCTCCCCTCCTCGGCACGGTAGAACTCTGCGATGTCTGAGATGCTGCGTGGCAGATCTGTGAATGCCCCTGGAGAGCTTCGAATTCGGGTAAGTAAAAGAAATGCCTCCTCCACATGTTTGCTTTGCATAAAGAATGTCTTACCCGCCGCTATCTTCTTGGCCGCCTGGATTTCCTACTATGCCTTGTCGGCTTTAGCCTTGGCATCTTTCATACTCGCAAGGGCCTTCGGAAGCTCGGCCTCTTTCATGCTCCACGGACTCGAACTTTTTGCCGAGGTCCCGGAGCTCTTGCTGTACCTCGCCCACTCTAGCACTTTGCTTTTCGCGCTCCTTGCATTCCAAGGCCGCCTTATCTTCGGCCTCGGACAACGCTTTCTTCAGGGACACCACTTCGATGGTGGCCCCTGTTACACAGTCATGATGCTTCGTCGTTAGACTAATCGATTTTATCTATCCTTAAATACATAAGAATGGGGAATCACTCACCTTTGTTCTCTTCGAGCTTCCTCTTCGTGAGGTCGAGCTCTCCCTGCGCCTGCTCCCGGTCCCGCTTTAGTTCGGCGACCTCGGCTGTGCGGGCAGTAGCGGCAAGCAGCACAGCCTGCTCATTCACATGCACATTTATTATTAGACTCCTGCGGATTATAATTGACCCTCCGTTTGGCTTTTCTTTCCGAACACCAAACAGAGTATCAGGGGCTACTACCTATCGGGTGGTAATCTCACACATTTTTTACTTACCTCAAAGCCTGTCAGGAGGCTGGTGCAAGCTTTGGTTAGTCTGCTTTTGGCGGACAAAACCTTCTGAATCACCGCACTCATAAGAGTACGGTGCTCTTCATCCATGGAAGCGCCTCGAAGCGCTTCCAACAGACAATCCGACGCCTCGGGCGTAGCGGAAGTCCTCGGCACGGACGGCTCGCCCTCCCTAACGAGGGGCTGCTCGCCTGAGTCCGGAACTGTTGGGGGTTCCGAAACAGTGTTTGGCTGAGAGCCCGGCTTATCGCGGCTCTCATCGACATGATCCGCGGGGATCTTGAACCCCGCGTGTCCGACATCTGGAGCTTCGCCTTGAGGCGTCTCCAGAGTCACCTCCCCCCGCTCTAGGAGCCTTCGGGACAACACCTCCGTGTCATCTGCGGGTTGAGGAGTAGTGGTCGTCGGGAGCGAGGTCATCGATGAGGGACCCATCCGAAGACGATACCTCGGGATGAGCCCTGGCCGGACTGCATATATGTTCGGTGTTGTAAAAAGACTATGAAGTAAAATCGCGATAGAGTGCGGATACTTACGATCGCGCTAGGGGCTTCCCCCTGGGTAGCCACCCCTCCTCACTATAGGCGGCCGTGGTGGAGTAGTCCGGGAGGGACACCTTTCCGTTCTGGGACGTCCCAGCCTCCCCCTCTGGGGCGACTTTCCTCTTTTTCTCCTCCCCAGTGCGGGGAGGTAGAGTTTCTTCTTGCTTCCCCCCGCCTCTGTGGGAGGAATCTGCCTCGTCGTCGTCGGACAACGAGGGAATGATGGCCTTGCGCCGGGGTCCTCTCCCGGCCCCCTGGTCCGCCTCCTTAGGCCCCTCATCCTTTCCGGATGGGGCAACTTCTTCTTCTTCTTCCTCCCCTTTGTGGGAGGAGTGTGCCTCGTCGTCTTCAGACGAGGCTTCCGGCACAACCTTACGCCGGAGACCCTTTCGGATCCCCGGGGCCTTCTTTTCGGCCTTCTTCTTCGGCACCTTGTAGGGCGCTGGGACTAGCATCTCCGTCAGGAGAGCATCAGCTGGGCCTTCTGGCAGCGGAGCCAGACAGTCAATCCGCTCCGCTGTCTGCCCATAATCCTGATTAAGTATGCACAATTACTTAAGACTCCCCCATGAATGTACTGGGAAGAGCTGACTCCGGTGGTAGTCAGAAAACTCACCGCACTAGGAGGCCGCGCGGCGTGAAGTCCACGGTCCTTGGATGTGGGAGGAGGTACTTCGGAGGCCTTGAACAGCGCCTTCCACGCTTCTTTATGCGTCATGTAGTAGAGCCTCCGAAGCGTCTGGTGTTCGGCCGGGACGAACTCCCACAAGTTAAATGCCCACCTTTGGTACAGAAGAATCCGGTGAACGAGCATGACCTGGATCACGTTGACAAGCTTGATGTTCTTGTCATTCATGCTCTTGATGCAGATTTGGAGCCCGGTCAGCTCTGTAGGTTCGCCCCAGGCCAGACCCTTCTTTTCCCAGGAGGTGAGCCGCATGGGGGTTCCGGATCGGAACTCGGGGGCCGCTACCCAGTTGGCACCGCGCGGCTTGGTGATGTAGAACCACCCCGACTGCCACTGAGGGAGTCCTAGACTAGGGGGTGTCCGGATAGCCGAACTATTATCATCGTCCGGACTCCAAGACTACGAAGATACAAGATTGAAGACTTCGTCCCGTGTCCGGATGGGACTTTCCTTGGCGTGGAAGGCAAGCTTGGCGATACGGATATGTAGATCTCCTACCATTGTAACCGACTCTGTGTAACCCTAGCCCTCTCCGGTGTCTATATAAATCGGATGGCTTTAGTCCGTAGGAGAAACAACAATCATACCATAGGCTAGCTTCTAGGGTTTAGCCTCCTTGATCTCGTGGTAGATCTACTCTTGTAACACACATCATCAATATTAATCAAGCAGGACATAGGGTTTTACCTCCATCAAGAGGGCCCGAACCTGGGTAAAACATCGTGTCCCTTGTCTCCTGTTACCATCCGCCTAGACGCATAGTTTGGGACCCCCTACCCGAGATCCGCCGGTTTTGACACCGACATTGGTGCTTTCATTGAGAGTTCCTCTGTGTCGTCACCGATAGGCTCGATGGCCTCTTTGATCATCAACAACGACGCAGTCTAGGGTGAGACCTTCCTCCCCGGACAGATCTTCGTATTCGGCGGCTTTGCACTGCGGGCCAATTCACTTGGCCATCTGGAGCAGATCGAAAGCTACGCCCCTGGCCGTCAGGTCAGATTTGGAAGTTTGAACTTCACGGCTGACATCCGTGGGGACTTGATCTTTGATGGGTTCGGGCCACAGCCAAGCGCGCCGCACTGTCACGATGGGCATGATTTAGCTCTGCAGCCGGACAGTACCCTGGAGGCCGCACCCGAGTCCACTCCGATCTTCAATTCGGAGCCGGCTGCGCAGATCGAGGACGGATGGCTAGACACCGCCTCGGGGGCTGCAACCTCTATGGCGATAGAGCCGAACACTGACCTTGTCCCTCATGAAGCTCGTGACTGCGAGGTGCCGGACTCCTTGCCGGACTCCGAACCTCCCGCGCCCCCTCCAATCGAATCCGATTGGGCGCTGGTCATGGAGTTCACCGTAGCGGACATCTTTCAACACTCACCTTTTGGCGACATCTTGTGTTCGCTAAAGTATCTCTCGTTATCAGGAGAACCCTGGCCGGACTGCGGTCAGGACGGTTGGGATGCGGACGACGAAGAAATTCAAAGCCCACCCACCACCCACTTAGTAGCCACTGTCGACGATTTAACCGACATGCTAGACTACGACTCCGAAGACATCGACGGTATGGACGACGATGCCGGAGACGACCAAGAACCAGCGCCTACCGGGCACTGGAAAGCCACCTCATCATATGACATATACATGGTGGATATCCCAAAGGATGGGAATGGCGAAGCAACAACGGAGGATGAACCCTCCAAGAAACAGCCCAAGCGCCGGCGTCAGCGGCGCCGCTCTAAATCCCGCCACAGCAAGAATGAAGATTCCGGCACCGGAGATAATAACACACCGGACAGTGCCGAAGACAACCCACTCTAGCAAGATTCAGCGCAGGAGGACGGAGACGCCAACCCTCATGAGAGAGCGGCAGAAGAAGAGGTAGAGGATTATATGCTTCCCTCCGGAGATGAGGCAAGCCTCGATGATGACGAATTCGTCGTGCCTAAGGATCCCGTCGAACAAGAGCGTTTTAAACGCAGGCTTATGGCCATGGCAAACAGCCTCAAGAAAAAGCAGCAACATCTTAGAGTTGATCAAGATCTGCTAGCCGACAGATGGACTGAAGTCCTCGCGGCCAAAGAGCATGAGCTCGAACGCTCCTCCAAAAGTTACCCTAAACGCAAGCTGCTCCCCCGATTAGAGGAGGAGGCGTATGAACCTGCATCACCAGCAGACAATACGGCTGACCGATCACCCCGTGGTCACGACAGAGAGGCCCCTAGGCCCTTCACTAGAACCGTACCCCGGCATCGCTCGAAGAGCACAAAGCCACAGGGGAACGCTCTGGACTTGCGAGATATATTGGAGGATAAGGCAAGACAATCAAGATCGATCTATGGATCGCATGGGCGCCCCATGATACGTGACGACAACCGTCGCGCCGGACACAGTAAGTCCGGCCGGGCCGAACAAAATAGACAAAGCTCTTTCGAGCTCCGTCGTGATATCGCCCAGTATAGAGGCGCCGCACACCCACTATGCTTCACAGACGAAGTAATGGATCATCAAATCCCCGAAGGGTTTAAACCCGTGAACATTGAATCCTACGATGGCACAATAGACCCCGTGGTTTGGATCGAAGACTATCTCCTTCATATCCACATGGCCCGCGGTGATGATCTTCACGCCATCAAATATCTCCCACTCAAACTTAAAGGACCATCCCGGCATTGGCTTAACAGCTTGCCAGCAGAGTCAATCGGAAGTTGGGAAGACCTGGAAGCCGCATTCCTCGATAACTTACAAGGCACGTATGTGCGACCACCAGACGCCGATGACCTAAGCCACATAATTCAGCAGCCAGACGAATCGGCCAGACAATTCTGGACACGGTTCTTAACCAAGAAGAACCAAATCGTCAACTGTTCGGATGCAGAGGCCCTAGCGGCCTTCAAGCATAACATCCGCGACGAGTGGCTTGCCCGACACCTAGGACAGGAAAAGCCGAAATCCATGGCAGCTCTCACATCACTCATGACCCGCTTCTGCGCGGGTGAGGACAGCTGGCTAGCATGCAGCAATAACCTCAGCAAAAATTCTGGCAGTCCGCATTTCAAGGACCGTAATGGCAGGTCACGTTGCAACAAAAACAAATGTCGCATTAACGGTGATAACAGTGAATATACGACAGTCAATGCCGGATTCAGAGGCTCTAAACCCGGTCAGCGAAAAAACCATTCAAAAGAACTACTCCGGGTCCGTCCAATTTGGACCGAATACTCGACCGCTCGTGCCAGATACACGGCACCCCCGAAAAGCCAGCGAACCACACCAACAGGGACTGTTGGGTATTCAAACAGGCAGGCAAGTTAATTGCCGGAAACAATGACAAGGGGCTGCACAACGATGACGAGGAAGAGATCCGACCGCCGAACAATAGAGGACAGAAGGGTTTCCCCCACAGGTGCGGACGGTGAACATGATATACGCAACGCACATACCCAAAAGGGAGCGGAAGTGTGCACTCAGGGATGTATACACGATGGAGCCAGTTGCCCCGAAGTTCAATCCATGGTCCTCCTGCCCGATCACTTTTGACCGAAGGGACCACCCCACCAGCATCCGCCATGGCGGATTCGCCGCATTGGTTCTAGACCCAATCGTCGATGGATTTCACCTCACCAGAATCCTGATGGACGGCGGCAGCAGCCTGAACCTGCTTTATCAGGACACAGTGCGCAAAATGGGCATAGACCCCTCAAGGATTAAACCTACCAAGACGACCTTTAAAGGCGTCATACCATGTGTAGAAGCCAATTGTACAGGCTCAGTTACACTGGAAGTGGTCTTCGGATCCCTGGATAACTTCCGAAGCGAGGAATTAATCTTCGACATAGTTCCGTTCCGCAGCGGCTATCATGCTCTGCTCGGACGTACCGCGTTCGCAAAAGTTCAACACGGTGCCGCACTACGCATACCTCAAGCTCAAGATGCCAGGCCCTCGAGGAGTCATCACGGTCAACGGAAACACTGAACGCTCTCTCCAAATGGAGGAACATACAGCGGCTCTCGCGGCAGAAGTACAGTGCAGCCTCTTAAGGCAATTCTCGAGTCCGGCCGTTAAGCGACCGGACACGGCTAAACGCGCCCGGAATAACATACAACAAGACCACATGGCATGTTCCGAGCATGCGTAGCAGTGCGGCCCCAACCCCAGCCCCTGCAAAACGTCAAGACAGGTCCTTCGCGTACACCATTACGCTCTAAAGATACCATGGGCATGGGGAGAGGGGCACGACCACGATAGGCCCTGAATACGACTTAACCACACCAGGGGCTCTCAAGTGTGTCGTTCTTTTTTTTTCTTTTGTTTTTATTTTTACCCACAGGACTCCGTTCATCAGAGGCCCTGTCCGGCAGTAGACCTGCCGAACTCACGATGCAACAGCCAGGGAAGGAGAAAGGCTACAACGAATATCCAGGTGGTCTCCATTACGAGCATTAAATCTGTTTTATGCACCATTCCACAGCCTACCCCTGGAGGGGGACATGTTTAACAGTCCCATCCCTTGCTTATCGCACCATTTGTATCGTTCTGCACTTACAACAGTTTTTCTTGAATAAGTAATGCAACACCTTTTTGCTTCCAATTGCATTTCTCTCTTATACATATGTTCATTTGTGACATGTCGCATCCGTACGTTTTGGTACGGCTAAATACACCAGGGGCTTATGTTTCCCGCATCTTGGTGTGATAAGTCCGAACACTTTCACAAGTGCGGCACCCCGAACTTATAGCATTATATGCATCGGCTCCGAATCATGTCTTGGGTCAATAGTTGGGTTTGCCCGGCTCCCATGTTTTGGTACCTTACGTTCCGTTGTATCGGCTAAGGTAGCACTGGGAGAACCACTGCGATTGCGCCCCGGTTGAGCTGGCAAGCGCCTCAGTGGAGAAAGCTAAAACTGACCGTCATGATGAGGCGAGAGCTGGTCGCTGTTCGAGAGGTTTTTTGCGAGTCCTTAAAGACTTATGCCGCTTAGAGCGAGGAGCCGACTTTGTCCGGCCCAGGCGTGGATAGCGCCCCAAATTCGGCCTTCCGAAGACTAGGGGCTTCGCCGAAATTTAAAATTATAGAATTCTATGGCTAAGTGAGAGTGTTCAAGCATTATAAGTCCGGTTACCTTGTTCGTTGTGTTGAGCGCCTCCCTAGATGGACCCAAATATGGGAACAAGAGTGCTCAAATTTATCCCGAACACCCCAGCACTCGTGGCATGGGGGCTGAAGCCGACGACTTGCCATCTCTTAGATTTGATAAACAGCCGCACAAAAGGTAATATTTTAAATTAAAATGCGTTGCTTAGCGCAAATGAACTAAGTTTTCAGCGCACAGGATAACAAAATGTGAGTCTACTCAAATATTACATCTTTGGAGCACTCACCCGCAATAGTGCGGGCGCCCTTCAGCACACTCTTATAATACATCTCGGGCGTGCGATGCTCCTTGCCCTGCGGTGGCGGGTCCGTCACGAGCTTCTGGGCATCCATCTTGCCCCGGTGCACCTTTGCGCGGGCAAGGGCCCGACGGGCACCTTCCATACAGGCGGAGTGCTTGATGACTTCAACCCACGGGCATGCATCCACCAGCCGCCGCACCAGGCTGAAGTAGCTCCCAGGCATGGCCTCCTTAGGCCACAGCCGAACTATGAGGCCCTTCATGGCCTGTTCGGCCGCCTTGTGGAGCTCGACCAGCTGCTTCAGCTGGTCTCTAAGGGGCACCGGATGTCCGGCCTCAGCATACTGAGACCAGAAGTCCTTCTCCGTCGAGCTCCCCTCCTCGGCCCGGTAGAATGCGGCAGCATCGGACACGCTGCAAGGAAGATCTGCGAACGCTCCTGGAGAGCTCCGAATTCGGGTAAGCAACAGGTAATTAACACTCACATGCTTACTTTGCATGAAAAATGCCTTACCCGCTGCTATTTTCTTCAACGCCTCGATTTCCTGGAGGGCCTTGTAGGCTTCGGCCTTAGCGGCTTTGGCATTCTCAAGAGCCGTTGCAAGCTCAGACTCTCGAGTCTTCGAGTCACGCTCCAGGCTCTCATGTTTTTTCACGAGATCCTGGAGCTCTTGCTGTACCTCCACCACCCACGCCTCCTGCTTCTCTCGCTCGGTGCGCTCCGCGATCGCATTGCGTTCGGCCGCGCTCACCGCCTCTTTCAGGGTCTCCACCTTGATAGTGGCCCCTGCAATACCCACGTTATCCTTGTCATTCTCTTTGCAACCAAAATCCTTTTCTGTAAGGTACAATTTTAATAAGGTGTTACTCACCTTCCTTGTCCTCGAGCTGCTTCTTGGCACGGCCGAGCTCGTTCTCGGACCGCTTGAGGCTTTCCTTCAAAGTATTGACCTCTACAGTCAGTGCGGCAGAGGTCAGCAGCGCAACCTGCAATCCCATATTGACATTTTTTTATGACTCCTGTGTATATCTTCTTAGATCCTCAGTCCGGCTTTTCTTTCCGAACACTGAACCGAGCATCAGGGGCTACTGTCTATGCGGTACTATTTTACATATATCAAAATTCTTACCTCAAAGCCTGTTAGAAGGCTGCTACAGGCTTCGGTCAGCCCGCTCTTGGCGAGCTACACCTTCTGAATCGCCGCACTCATAACAGTGCGGTGTTCCTCTTTGATGGAGGCGCCATTGAGCGCCTCCAGCAAGCTATCCGGCGCCTCCGGTTGGACGGAGGCTGCCGGTGTCATGGTCTTGCCCTTCTTACGAAGGGACCGCCCGCCGGACTCCGGAGCCACTATGGGATCCGGAGCCGAGTCTGGTGCAAAGTCCGGGAGGTTGTCCTGCGACACCTCCGGGGCCTCCTCCTCCTGGCAGGTCCCTTCCCGGGATCCCAGCTCGGCATCGTCCGTGTCACAGGGGGTGGAGGCAGTCGGAAGAGAATCAATATCCGACGCACCTAAGGACCCACTCGACGAAGCGGGAAGATCGTCCTTGGGTGGACTACAGGGTTGTATGCGGCATTAGAAAGACATTGTGTGGCAAAAAAGAAAAACCATGAAGTTATTCGGGAGTCCGGATACTCACGATCTCGCCAGGGGCTTGGCCCTTGGAGGCCAGTCCTCGTCATCGTCACTGGCGTTGGTAGAGCAGTCCGGGGGAAGAGTTTTTCCCTTCTTGGACCCTTCGGTCTCCCTCGTTGGGGAGGCCTTCCTTTTCTTCTCTCCCCCCACTGGGGGAGAGGCTTTCTTCTTCTCCTCCTCACCTTGGTGAGAGGAGTCGGCCTCGGAGTCGTCATCTGATAGCACCTGAAAACGGGAACTCTTCCGAGTCCCCGTGGCCTTCTTCTTGGCCTTCTTCTCCGGCACCACATGGGGTGCCGGAGCCAGCAGCCCCGTTAGGCGGGCGTCCGCTGGGTCCTCTGGCAATGGGGCCGGACAGATAGTCCGCTCGGCCTTCGCCAGCCAGCCCTGTCAAAGGAAAGGGAGTTTAGATCCCGCATAGAGTCAAACTATGGAAAACAAGCGTCCCGTAAAGGACAAAATCGCTTACCTCGTCAGCCGGACGCTGCGAGCTGAATCCGCGATCTTCGGTAGCGGATGCGGGAGCCTCGGCGCCCTTGAACAGCACCTTCTAGACATCTTCGTACGTAGTGTCGAAGAGCCCGCTCAAAGTCTAGTGCTGCGCCGGATCGAACTCCCACATGTTGAAGCCCCATCGTTGGCACGGGAGGATCCGGCGGATGAGCATGACCTGGACCACGTTGACAAGCTTGAGCTTCTTGTCCACCAGCTTTTGGACGCAGGCTTGGAGTCCGGTCAGCTCCTCCGAATCACCCCAAGTCCGGCCGCTCTCTTTCCAGGAGGTGAGCCGTGTGGGGATGCCAGATCTGAATTCGGGGGCCGCTGCCCATTCAGGGTCACGCGGCTCGGTGATGTAGAACCACCCCGATTGCCACCCCTTGATGGTTTCCACGAAAGTGCCCTCAAGCCAAGTAACGTTGGACATCCTGCCCACCATGGCGCCTCCGCACTCCGCTTGGCTGCCCTTCACAACCTTCGGCTTGACACTGAAGGTCTTGAGCCACAAGCCGAAGTGGGGCTGGATGCAGAGGAAGGCCTCACACACGCCGATAAACACCGAGATGTTGAGGATGAAATTCGGGGCCAGATCGTGGAAATCCAGGCCGTAGTAGAACATGAGCCCCCGGACAAAGGGATGGGGTGGGAAGCCCAGTCCGCGGAGGAAGTGGGTAAGAAATACTACCCTCTCATGGGGCCTGGGGGTGGGGATGAGCTCTCCCTCGTCGGGGAGCCGATGCACGATGTTGCTGGACAAATATCCGGCGCTGCGCAGCTTCTGGATGTGCCCCTCCGTAACGGAGGAGGCCATCCACTTGCCTCCCGCTCCGGACATAGTTGGAGGAGGTTGAGGTGAGATGTGCGGACTTGGGCACTAGAGCTCGAGTTCGCAGAGATAGATAAGCCAAGGAGGAAGAAGGCGCAGGTAAAAGGGTTGGATCTTTATCCCCTTATATGGGCGGACGAAAACATGCGTCTCCACCAAAACTCGCTTATCCCCCAAGTGCCGCGATCAATGGCGCGGTTGGGTTACCCACGTCCGTATTGATGGGAATCCCGGAATAAGGGGAACACGATCTCTGCTTCGACAAGACGTGCCAAGGAAACCGCTTCGCTAAATGCGCTGAGGTGGTACAATAAAAACAATTCGAGTAAAGGCTTGGTAGTGGTGTGACGACACGCCATGAAATACGTCAGCAGATTGAACTTGTGTAAATATTATTCTCTCTACGGTGGTATGTGGAAATCATTTTGCAGAGCCGGACACTATCCTGGTGTTCACAATCTTCTATAAATTATTCGGAGGAGGAACCCGCCTTGCAATGCCGAAGACAATATGCGCGCCGGACTCGTCGTCATTGAAGCCTGGTTCAGGGGCTACTGAGGGAGTCCTGGACTAGGGGGTGTCCGGATAGCCGAACTATTATCATCGGCCGGACTCCAAGACTACAAAGATACAAGATTGAAGACTTTGTCCCGTGTCCGGATGGGACTTTCCTTGGCATGGAAGGCAAGCTTGGCGATACGGATATGTAGATCTCCTACCATTGTAACCGACCCTATGTAACCCTAGCCCTCTCCGGTGTCTATATAAACCGGATGGCTTTAGTCCGTAGGAGAAACAACAATCATACCATAGGCTAGCTTCTAGGGTTTAGCCTCCTTGATCTCGTGGTAGATCTACTCTTGTAACACACATCATCAATATTAATCAAGCAGGACATAGGGTTTTACCTCCATCAAGAGGGCCCGAACCTGGGTAAAACATCGTGTCCCTTGTCTCCTGTTACCATCTGCCTAGACGCACAGTTCGGGACCCCCTACCCGAGATCCGCCGGTTTTGACACCGACAGTCACCCCTTTCACGGTCTCCGCAAAGGAGCCGTCAAGCCAGGTGACATTAGGCATCTTACCCACCATGGCCCCTACGCACTCTGCTTGCTGGCCGCTCACAATCTTCGGCTTCACGCAGAAGATTTGCAGCCACAAGCCGAAGTGAGGCTTGATGTGGAGGAAGGCCTTGCATACGATGATGAACGCCGAGATGTTGAGGACGAAATTTGGGGCTAGATCATGGAAATCTAGCCCGTAGTAGAACATGAGCCCGCGGACGAAGGGATGCAGTAGAAATCCCAGTCCACGGACGAAGTGGGCGACGAACACGACCCTCTCGTGGGGTTCCGGGGTTGGAATGGCCTGCCCTTTTTCTGGTAGTCGGTGCGTGATGTCTGCGGCCAAGTATCCGGCCGCCCGAAGATTCGCGATATGCTTCTCTTTCACGGTGGAGGCCACCCACTTGCCTCCTTCTCCGGACATGTTTAGCTATGCGGAGAAGACTTGGGCTAGGGCACTGGAGCTCGAGGGGGCAAGAGAAGGCAAAGGAGGAAGAAGGCGTGGGTAAAAATGGGGAACTCTTATCCCTTTATAAGAGGCGAGGAAAGCGGTGCGCCTCCCCACTTGCCCGTTGAGAATCGCTTACTTCCCAAGCGCCACGATTGATGGCGTGGTGGGATTACCCATACCCGTATTGATGAGAATCCCGTGATAAGGGGGCACGATCTTTGCTTTGACAAGACGTGCCAAGGAAACCGCCTCGCAACATGGGCTGTGGCTGGTTGTGGGAAAATGGTTCGAATAATGACCCGACCGTAATGACATGTCATGTCATCTGAAAAGTTGTCAGCTGAAGTATCATTCTCTCTACGGTGGTATGTGAAGATCATTTTGCAGATCCGGACATGGTTTACGTGTCCGATGATTACCTTGGAGTATTCGGAGAAGGAACCCGCCTTGCAATGCCGAAGACAAGACTGCGCGCCGGACTCATCGTCATTGAAGCCTGGTTCAGGGGCTACTAAGGGAGTCCTGGATAAGGGGGTATCCGGACAGCTGGACTATATACATCGTCCGGACTATTGAAGCATGAAGATACAAGACTCAAGACTCCGTCCTGTGTCCGGATGGACTCTCCTTTGCGTGGAAGACAAGCTTGGCAATCCGGATATTGTATTTCCTTCCTTGTAACCGACTTCATGTAAACCCTAGCCCTGGTGTCTATATAAACCGGAGAGATTGGTCCGTAGAAGCCCGATCGCAATTACAATCATAATCATCATAGGCTAGCTTTTAGGGTTTAGCCTCTACGATCTCATGGTAGATCTACTCTTGTACTACTCATATCGTCAATATTAATCAAGCAGGAAGTAGGGTTTTACCTCCATCAAGAGGGCCCGAACCTGGGTAAACATTGTGTCCCTTGCTTCCTGTTACCATCAACCTAAGACGCACAGATCGGGACCCCCTACCCAAGATCCGCCGGTTTTGACACCGACAGTCGCCGCCTCACCTGGCTCTGACCCACGTCCGAGTTGATGAGGCGTTGCAGTGCCACGTTGGCTGGTTGCTAGGCTGGTGCGGTGGCAGAGTCTTCTCGAAGATCTGCATTCCACCATGCAGGTGCTTGTTGAGTCGGTCTAGAGTCCGCACGTCACCACGCAGGTGCTCGCCTAGCTGGCTGAGCTGGCAGCTGCATGGGGACGGTGGTGAAGTCTTGGCAGATGTTGGCCTAGCTGCGGCCCCGCTGACGTCCTTGTCAAGGGTCTTGCCGGGGTCCCGGCAATGGTCTTGCCGAGGTCCCGGCAATGGTCTTGCCGTGGCATTGCGGTCGTCCCCGACAAGGATCTTACCGGAGGTCTCGTGGATTTACTCGGCAAGTATCTTGCCAAGGATCGTCGTCTTCTGGTTCCTATCTAGGCCTTATAGGCCCTTTGTCTTCACAAAGATCTGCATGCCACCATGCAGGCCCCCTCCTGAGCTTTGGTTCCAATGTTGTCGATGGTGTCAGAACTCTCAGGCTCAAGGGTGGTGGACTTGCTGGCGTTGGGTGAGTTGTACCGGCAAGGCTCTTTCTGGGGCTGTGTGGGCCGCCCCGGCAAGGGTCTTTCCGGGGGAACCCATCTTGTCGCTTTACCTTTTGCGCCCTTGGTTTGAGTGCTGCTCCGGTAGCCTTGTACTTTTGCTTCCTTCTTCTGCCCCGCTAAGCATGGCCACAGGTGCGGCTCTGACTGCCTGTGCACAAGTAAAGGGGTACAAAGAGGGCTCCTACTTTTGTACACCGACAGGAGCCCCCGGGCCTGGGCCACACATAAGCGCGATGCGTTGTTGGGCTAGGCCTAGAACCGTGCGCGGGCATGCATGGCAGAGTTTTACCCCAGTAATTCCATCGCCAGTTGCGCTTCCCCACGACCCGCATCAAATGCGTGACGTGGGGGTCGTGCGTGGGCTGACCGCAGCATGCTTGCGTCACCACGCGGTTAATAGTAAAGAGGCGGTCCGCGCCCTCCCCATAAAAACAGGGGAAGCCGTAGGGGCGCGGCTCATTTACTAGGTGGAGTCGGGTCGTGGCCATCATGTCACCCGCATCCCACGACCATGGGGCGTGAAACGGCCGTTCCACTTGCCATCTAAATCCTAGCTCGCTCGCCAAGTGTCCTCCATGCCTCGGGGAGGGCAGGCGGTGGACACAGAGGGCACAGGCTTTAATGCCGGGGCGGGGGGCCGCCCGCTGCCGATTGGAGCAGCGGGTTGGTCCTGTCTCCTTGCGCCCACAGTGACTTTATTGGTTGATTGGGGCGGTCGCCTTCAGGCTCGCTCAGCCCCGTCTCCCTATAAAAAGGGGAGAGGGACAGCGTCTTCCCGCATCCATCTTCTCCCGGTCTAGTCTCTTTCCTTCCCTTGTCATTGCGAGAGGGCGCGGTTGTGGCCATTCCTCTATGGAGGCGACCAGGTCTTCCTCTCGCCAGAGAGCCATTATGGTTAAGGAAGAGCCGGACGCCCAAGGTGAAGGCCACGCTCGAGGTGGAGGCGCCGGACGGGGCCGCGGTCGGCGAGGCGGTCGAGGCAGAGTGGGCGCAGAAGGGGGACACCAGCGTCGCCACCGCCTTCGTTGCCATCTCCTCCACCATATCCTCCTGCTTCATCAAGCGGCCATGTCGGGGACACGACGCTGGAGTTTATCCTGCAGTTGCACGAGCCGCCGCGCAACCGCCTTCGTCTTCCCAAGGCGTTTGCGAGGGTGCTGGAGATTGACCAGCTACCGAGGTTGAGGCTTCACATGAAGGGGTGTTGCAATGGCGACATGTGGGCAAGCACAAGGTTCCACGTCCCTCGCGTGATGCTCCTCCGTCGGGGTTGGAAAACCTTCCCACGCGCTCGCTGCTTGATGAAGTGGCACATTCTCCACTTCAAATTAGTGGAGAGCGATCTGCTCTCCGTCAAGGTCTTTGGGCGCTCGGGAATCAGGTTAGGGTGCTGCCCGGAGAGCTCGACCGACGATGAAAGCTCCTCCTTGAGCGATAGTGACAAGGAGAACACCGGTGGGGAACACGACGAGGACGGGTCCGACTAGGCGTCAGACACACCGTCCTTCGGCGACGCCGGCAGCACCATCATCTGCACCTGGTCTTTCCCCTGGCAGAGCGGTTTGCCGGGGGCGGGGCCAGCTCCTTGAACTTCTCGGGGTCGTCTCCTTGGGCGGCTGGCGTGGGAAGGCCGGAGAAGACGAAGAAGGCGGGTGGCGGGCCGTCAAGTCGGAGTATGATGGCACCGATGCCTTCGTCTCGTATTGCCGGCCCGCTGCCTCATCTTTTGGCTCTTCTCCCAGCACCACCATCACCAGCCCTCTTCCGGACGGCCACCGAGCTGTTCTCTTAGTGTCTTCTGCTGCTCGTACCTCGCCTAGGCACTCCTTTTGCCCTCCTGCCATCTTGTTCTGTTTCCTGGGGAGAGGGACAAGAAAGAGATTACGGGCATCTTATCTCTTTTTAGTTTTTAAGCCTACGAGCACTTGTTAGATTTAAACCATGTAATCCCCTTGCTCATGTTTACATTCCGTACGAACTGTACCTGTATGGGATGTATTAATGAAAAAAGGGTGCTTGCCGGGTTCTTTGTGCGTGAGCGAAGCCCATGCCAAGGAATAAATCCTTGTTATTTTTAAGATAAACATTGTCGCTCGGTAACAGGCCTTGTCGTCCCCTTACTTCATTCGTCCATACTCATGCTTTTGGCGGAGGCATGGGTGAAGTAGGGTTAGGCCCTTCGTTCGCTTCCTTATCACCGCGACTACAACCAAGTTCCGACCCAGGGAATAGTTCTTGGGTACAGGAAAAGGGGAGCACTGTGGTGTGGGAATAAAACGAGGTTTCATACGTCCAAATTCCATACGGAAATGCACAACAGGGGATAAAGGACTTATCTGAATCTGCAGCCCTCCTGACAACCTTGGCTTGCCGTGGTTGGTCCCTTGTGTCTGCAGCCCCCGGCAAACATGGCTTGCCGGGACCTGAGCGCTGGCTTGTTCTCTTTCTTCCGAATAGCTCAGCAGAAATGTCCATGTACCCTGCGAACCAAAGAGGACGGAAAGGAACAGAGATACACACACTCGATGATGCAGAGCATCCTACGGGCATCACCATGTCAAGAGTCCATTTGGCAAGTGACACATGCGACCTCTACTTCTCATACATAAAGGAGAATCTTCTCCTTTACACGTGCTCACTTGACCCCTTCGAGGATGATATACTACTTGACACTCCACTCGTGTGCATGCATAGGTATTGCCGGAGCTTTTCAGATGACGATGAGGAGTGTAAGCTCCAAGGAACAACTACACCATCCGCGAGGGAGGCATGGAAGGGAAGATGGAAGAAGAAGGAGCTGCGGAGTCTACAGCGACCGGACGACCGGAAGCCATCAGATGTCCGACCCCTCTACAGCGCCCGGACGACCAGACTACGCCGGACGTCCGACACCTGGAACTCCAGCCAGCCCAAGAGACATGCCGGTGAGATCTACAGCGACCGGACGACCGACCGAGATCGGACGTCCGACACCTCCGAGGCCACGGACGACCGAGCACCTCCGGACGACCGGTGCCACGGTGACAAAATGATATTTACGGAAGTACGAAGACTTCCGGACGTCCGGACCGTCCCAAGCTTCCGGACGTCCGACCTCCACCGGACGTCCGACGCCTGTGTGCGCAGCCGCGGGCCTCTGGCCTTGTATCCCTCTCCCACTTACCCCTTCGTGGCTTAGACTATAAATAGACCACCTCCACCTCCTTTCTAGGGTTAGCAAAGTGATAGCTCATTTGTATGTGAGCTTTGCTCCAACCTATCTCTACTCTTGAGAGAGAGAGACCATCACTCCATTGGAGGCCAAGACCTCCATCTAGGAGAAGATCCTGCGGGATATCATCAAGACCCCCTCGTGGGAAGATCCGTCTAGGATATCATCAAGACCTCCTCTTGGAGATGAAACTTACCTTGTATCTTTCCCTTTGTTGTTCATGTACCTTGTGATCTTGTGTGTTTGATTGTCTAGTGGATGTGTGAATGGACTTGTTCTTGAGTGTTTCCCCTTGTGATTTCTCCCCGTTCTTCCCCGTGTTCTTTGTGCTCTTCGAGGGATCCCACTCCAAACGTGAAAGATCGGCCTACACCGGGTTAGCCCCGTATCATATGGTATCATGAGCCACGTTGATCACGTATTTGGAGTCCCTCCCACCGTTTTCTAGCCTTGTTTTGTTGTGTTCTTCCCCAAAATCCGAAAATCCTCACCAAAAATAGCCCCAATTGTTTTTGTGATTTGTTGGTTTGATGATGTTTTGTTGATTTAGATCCATGGATTTGCTTGGTTTTGAGTGGATCTAGCATTTCCCCAAGTTTCCCCATCTTTCATCCACGAAATCTCCTCAATTTTAATGCCAAAATCCCAAAATTCTGCCCAAAATCACGCCCCCGAACTCGCATCTCGCGTTGACCCCGACCCACCGGACGACCGGCGTTTTACGGACATCCGGACCCCCACGAAGCACCGAACGTCCGACCTTTCCTGGACAACCGGAACCCCAAACCCGAGCTGAATTTACGGATTTCCGACCCGATCGGACGTCCGGCGACCGGACATCCATCCATTTACGGACGTCCGTAAGCTGTAGATATTGAATTCGGCTGATTCTTGTTTCGGCCATAACTAATTCATTGGAACTCCGATTTTGACGTTCTTTAGCTCGTTTTGAAGCTCTTGACATCCCCATTCCCATAAAAATACCACCAACACAATTTGACTCCATCAAATTTTCGAAAATTTGGCAAGTTTGCCTAGGCCTTCCACCATATCATCCGCATAGCCACTACCGACTTCCACAACCTAACCCATTTTGTTCACCATAGCATTAGTGGTTGCTTGAGTAGTGATTCAAGTCTCCTAATGTGTTTTGGCTACTTAGGGACAATAGCTTCTTCATCAACCACCACCACCACTTCCGCATAGACGTGCCCACCATACATTTCCCCCCAACTTAACCCAATTTTGTTTGAGTTGTGGTTTGTGTCTCCTAAGGTGTTTCGGCTACTTAGGGACGGCAACTTCAACTCCGACACATGTATAGCCCATCATTCCACTTCCGCATTTCCAAGTGCAAACCACCACCGCTTTTCCGCTACCACCATTTGACATTTGCCTTTGAGATTTTGAGTTTGCGGTTTTTCCGTTTCCTAGGGTGTTTCGGCTATCTAGGAACGGGTCGACATCGGCAATACCGCCTCTCATCATCTCCAAGGACGGTAACCTCGACGACACCATTGTATATTACCCTTGCAATTGCATTGTTAACCCCTAGCCCATTTTGCGTTACTTGCCTATCGAGACTAGCCATTTGAGTATTGCCGGCAACATGACTTGTGCACATTAGTGGTCTATACCTTCCATTACATACCATACCATATCATCTTTGTATCATATCATCCATTGTGTCTCAAGTTTGTTTCCGCATATACACAATTGCTATCTTGGTTTGTGCATTGTGCAAAAGTGACCATATCAAAAAAAGAAAAAGAAAAGAAGAGAGAATACGCTTTTAAGCAAAAGAGAGCAAAGAGCTTGTAAGCAATAGCCATAGCATCAAAATATATCATATGGTATCATACTTGATCATCTTGGATAATTGTGTGAGAAACACCGGGAACCATACATACATAGCATACTTGGGATATAAAGTTTATCCATTTTGCATCTTATAGGTTCTGCACAAGTGTCGTATCCGCCTATTGAGCAATCGTGCTAGCGTCTCTCTTGAGTTGTGCAACACGAGCGTTTTTCGTGGATTCCACATTTTGTGCTCATTCCTTGGTTGCACGACCCCATTTATCTATCCGTGTATGTGTTCCCGTGCGCCATTCTTTGCTATTGGTCTACTTGTTTCACTTGCAAATTTGTGAATCCCTTTTAACATTATTGACTCTTGCTAACATTTTGCATCAAATTTTGTTCCACTATCCTCACCGAGCTCTACCATAAGCTTTACTTGATAGGTGTGAGTGAACAAGTCCGGTACCAATTCCACTATTCTTTCATCTCACATTGAGTGAAACGGGATACATCCTCAACTTTGGGAAAAGGTAACTTGATATTGTTTATCTCATTTCGTACTCACCTCTACTCGAGTCTTGTGATGGATAGGCAAGGCATTTCACCTTCGGTCTACAACAACAACGACGAGTTCGATGCCACGAACAACAACTCCGACGCCAAGATGCAAGCTCAAATGGAGGAGATCAAAGCCCTCATCAAGTCCTACAAGCGATCTTCCCCATCTTCGAGAAGACGCTCAAGAGCACGTGCTTCCGAGCTACCATCTGCGGCAAGATCACATCGGCATCGACACCATCACCAATAAGAACGTGAAGGTCAAGAGCTCAACACCAGCAACCGCTCAACGACTTCACCATCTCCCTTGGCATCTTTGCCAAGCGACTTCAAGGCATCTTCGCCTATGGACATACAACATCTTCGCCAACAAGCACCCCAAGACTACGCTCAAGAGAAGCTCCCCAAGCTCAAGTCCACAACTTCCAAGAGCTACTACGACCTCGACATCGACCATGCGATTCCTTTCTATGGGACTCAAGAACCCGAGGAGTATCTCGAGTGGGAGCGTTTGATGGACGACTACCTCAAGCTACATCAAGTTCGTCACGAAGATCAAGTGAAGTGCGCCACAAGAAACTTCCATGACTATGCCTCGACTTGGTGGTTTCACACACCTTCGGAGGACTACGACATGAGTTGGCCCAAGACGAAGAGAGCTTTGCGGTGAGAGTTCGTGCCTCCAACCTACACGGAACAACTTCGACGCCAATTGGAGAACACCATCCAAGGATCCAAGTCCATCGACAAGTACTTCAAGGAGATGAAGATTGCCTTGCGACGAGCCGGCATGGACGACCCCATTCCGATGAAGTTCCACTTCATGATGGGATTGAACAACGACATCTCCAAGACCATCTTCCTCGAGAACTACAAGTCCATCGACGACTACTACATCGGTGCTCTCAAGGCGGAACAAGAACTCATGAAGGCCAAGGCTTCTCCACCCCAAGCACACTTTGCAATGACCAAGCTCTACGACAGCATGAGGCTAGTACCACCATGATGTTCAAGCCCGATGAGCTCCACGATGATGCTCCCAAGTTCGACTTCACCGCCATCCATCTTTGTGGCATTGAGGATGCCGAGTCTACCTCGACTCTTTTTCAAGACGGTGCAGCGACAAGTACGACTATGGAGACCTTCAAGGACCAAGCTTTGGAGGCGAGCGACAAGGTGGCGAGCAAGGATGATGCTTCCATCTTAGGAGGCAAGAGTGATGATGTGCCATCTTCGGCCTTCATCCACGACGACGATGATGAGATGATCGAGCATGGGATTTTCCCTTCGGTCATGGAGGAGAGTGATGATGTGCCATCTTCGGCCTTCATCCATGATGACGACGACGGGATGGTTGATCATGGGATTTTCCCTTCGACCACGGCAACGTATGATGACTTGAGTGACTTTTTCCACCATATTGAGAGTGAGAGTGACTTCACCACTAGCCCCATATATGACGAGTTGCCCCACTTTCCATGTGCGGAGAGCCACAACCCCCACCACTTGTGTGAGATGAGTGACTCCACCATATGTGACTTTGAGTGCACCTACTTTGAGGGAGTGAGTGAACCACCACATAGAGAGAGTGAGATAGTTGATAGGTCTAGTGAGGCCATTTGCATTTCTAACAAATTGACCTCTACCTCTATTGTGTCTTCTCATTTGGTGCTAGGTCCCATTTATGATGATGCGCCGATCCTCGACGACTTCGTCCTCCCTTTGGACAAGACAATGGCCATGGTGGAATATGCTGCACCCCCACATGGTTCCATCAAGATGAAGATGACCACCATTTGGTCTTTCCCACCTCACCTACACCACTTGAGTGGAATGACAAAGGTAACATAGGTGACGGTGATGCTCTAGTCCCACTAGTGGATATTCTTGACATTGATTGCTTGCATGATGTTGATCCACCTAGTACCATGCTTCATGCTAGTATGATTTCCCATGCGATGATTTGCCCATTTATGATGAGTATGATGATTCTCATGTGGAGTCTATTAGTTGTGATGTCATGTTACATAGGATTTCTTGTGACAATTCTTTAGGTCACATCATGTTTGATAATCCACTTGACTTGTCATATGCTATGCATGAGATCCATCATATTTCTTATTTGCAATCTCTTCATAGTGACTATGCATATGCCATTAAAATAAACCCAGTTTGCACATATGGCATAGATGACAAGTCCATGGTTATTGGCATTTGTCTTTCTTGTGACGATATTGATATGCTCCCTTTGCATCATTTATCTCATATGCCATGCCATGCCCACCTAGCTTCGGATATGCATTGTTTTGGATGTTGTCCATTTTATCCATATGATGTTTCCAATGTTGTTCATGAGGAGACCCCCATTGTTTACTCATACATTTTAGGAGATTTTGATTCATCCCATTCATTGCATGATCCCAATACTTGTGTGCACTATATGATTCCCATGAATGAAAATGCTATTGATGCGCCATATACTTGTATGCTAAATTTGCATCCCCATCATGCCATACACAATAACTATTCTTTCATGATGGATGACATGTTCTTATACCATGCATCAAATTTCTTTGAGAATTTCTTATCTTGTGCTAACTCACACGTGCACATACACATCATGATGGATGATGTGTACATTTACCACGCGCACAATTTCTTTGGTTTGTGTCTCTTTTTTGTAGGTACCCATGAATACTTGTCAACCTCACAATCCCACGAGTTGACAAAACGAGCTCTAGAGAGCAACGATGATTTGGGATCCCATGGATTGTCTTTCCCACCGCTCTCTTCGCGCAAAGACTTCACGCATTTCTTCTACATGGCCCTCACTTGGCTATGGGTTGTTGTCCATTACATATTATATGCCCATCTTGCCATGTTCACTTTGCATGATATGCCCTTTCCTATGCCTTTGCCATGCATTTGTGACCCATGCTTTGCATTACACATGTTGATTGATTCTAGTACTTGTATGTGTATTTGCAAGCTTGGTGGAGATATTGCTTGTTCTTGCCATGTTCCTTTTGTGCACCATTCCTATGATGACACTTTCATCTTGCTTTGTGTTCGTGCTTGCGATATGTCATGTGCATTCCCTATGCCTATTATTTGCTCACATGACATGATTGCCATGATTTATTCTAGTGTGTTGCATCTTCGCTCCACTAGTTTGCATGACTTGATTACTATGCTTAATTATGTTGCATCACCATTTCATGCGGTTGATGAAAACTATCTATATGCTTTGCACATGATTCATATTGCTTCTTGTCATATATCTCCATGTGTTGCCTCTCTCATGCTAGATGATTTGCCATGTATTGAGTGCAACAATGATTCTCTTCTTGCTCATGAGATTGCCCCCATAGCATTCTCGCATATATTTGGAGATTTTGACATAATTCTTGTGAAGCATGCTTGTCTTACTTCTTTGCACCATATACCTAGTGCCATGAATTTAGCCATTGTTGCATCATATTATTCATGCACTTGTGCTTCTAATGGTTTTGTGCAAAAGATGAGAACCATCATGATGGATGATGTGTTTGTCTACCATGCACATACTTTCTTTGTTTTGTTTTGTGCATGTGTAGGATACTTGGACTTTGTGTTGACTTCCACTTCACGTGAGTTGACCATTCGAGCTGTTGAGAGCGAGCCTCATAAATTCTACCACGACTTGCTTCTACACCATATTTGCTTCCACTTCGGCATTGGGAAAAATGCACAAGGACACGCCTTCAAGGTGACATCCTTCTTGAGCTTGGATATTGTGGATCATACTTCATGTGTTTCTTGCACCATTTGCACGCATGTTCGAGATATTGCTTTCACCCATGATTGCCACATTTCCATGCTTCATGATATATATACCTTGTGTATTGCATCCAATTCTTGGTCTACTTGCTACTATCATATGATTGGTTGTACAATATGATTTCTTCACATATACCATGTCCCTTTGCTTGTCACATGCTTGACTTGATTGCCTCACACATGATGAACACTTGCTCTTTCTATTGTGTTGAGTGCCACACTATATTCACTACACCCTATGCACATTATGCTTGGATTGTCTTGCACTTGACCCATGTGTTTAGACATCTCATCTTATTTGGTGTTGTGAATGATTCCTATGCCTACCATCGACCATTTGTCGAGCACTTTATGCATCTTTGCTATGATCTTGAGGTAGATGCTTATTCTCTTGTCACACACATCTGCATCACTACCTCACATTTACATGCTTGTTTCCATGATGACCTTGAATTTACTCAATTCATTTGCTTACATGCCATGTCACAATCCTTTGTCACACCCTATGCTATGCTTGATGACCACACTTGTTTGGTGAATCACCTCTTGAATGCTTGGTTTTGCACTAATGCTAACCACATTTGTTTTTCCAAGTGTTTGTTGTATTTGCTCATTTTGAAGGAATCACAAGACGGTGCGACATTGGAGAGTGCCCATTTCGAGTTACTAGACGATGAGTGCTTGGTGATTGACCACTTCAACACGGCACCGACATCTCTTTCCCATGGTGATTTGGTTTTTGATCCGAGGTAGGATCTTTTCCAAGGGGGAGGGGATGATGCGGAGCATCCTACGGTCATCACCATGTCAAGAGTCCGTTTGGCAAGTGACACGTGCGACCTCTACTTGTCATACATAAAGGTGAATCTTCTCCTTTACACGTGCTCACTTGACCCCTTCGAGGATGGTATACTACTTGACACTCCACTTGTGTGCATGCTTAGGTATTGCCAGAGCTTTTCGGATGACGAGGAGGAGTGTAAGCGCCAAGGAACAACTACACCATCCGCGAGGGAATCATGGAAACAAAGACGGAAGAAGAAGGAGCTGCAGAGTCTACAACGACCGGACGACCGGAAGCCATCGGACGCCGGACCCTCCTACAGCGCCCGGACGACCGGACTACACCGGACGTCCGACACCTGGAACTCCAACCAGCCTAAGAGACATGCCGACGAGATCTACAGCGACCGGACGACCGACCGAGATCGGACGTCCGATACCTCCCAGGCCACGGACGACCGAGCGCCTCCGTACGATACCTCCCACGGCGACAGAATGATATTTACGGAAGTCCGAAGACTTCTGGACTTCCGGACCGTCCCAAGCTTCCGGACGTCCGACCCCCACCGGACGTCCGACGCCTGTGTGCGCAGCCCCGGGCCTTTGGCCTTGTATCCCTCTCCCACTTACCCCTTCGTGGCTTAGACTATAAATAGACTACCTCGAGCTCCTTTCTAGGGTTAGCAAAGTGATAGCTCATTTGTATGTGAGCTTTGCTCCTACCTATCTCTACTCTTGAGAGAGAGAGAGAGAGACCACCACTCCATTGGAGGCCAAGACCTCCATCTAGGAGAAGATCCCGCGAGATATCATCAAGACCCCCTCGTGGGAAGATCCGTCTAGGATATCATCAAGACCTCCTCTTGAAGATGAACCTTACCTTGTATCTTTCCCTTTGTTGTTCATGTACCTTGTGATCTTGTGTGTTTGATTGTCTAGTGGATGTGTGATTGGACTTGTTCTTGAGTGTTTCCCCTTGTTATTTCTCCCCGTTCTTCCCCATGTTCTTCGTGCTCTTCGAGGGATCCCACTCCAAACGTGAAAGACCGCCTACACCGGGTTAGCCCCGTATCACTTGACCTCTATGCTAGGGGTTAGTCACCGCTAAGCACTATCAACCCTAACCGAGGGAGAGACTCAACCTAGAATGCATGCTATAACTTTGGGCGCCAGCGCTTCATTTATTTATGCTCAGGGTCTGCGCCTGGCTTTGTACAGAGGGTTACATGCCTTGCCGGCAAGGCTTGTACAAAAGGTGGTCTACCGGGGGGCCCGGCAACCGCACCTTATGGGTAAAACTTGCGAAGATGTTCGATGTTCCAGGAGTGGCTCACTGGAATGGCATCTTCGGTCTCCAGGCGGACTGCGCTGGGCCTGGTGACTCGTATTACCCGATAAGGGCCTTCCCACTTCGGCATCAACTTGTTGGAATTCTTGGCCGATTGAACGCGCCGAAGAACAAGGTCGCCTTCCTCAAAGCTTCGGGCATGAACCTTGCGGCTATGGTAGCGGTGCAAGGCTTGCTGGTAGCGCGCTGCTCTCACAACTGCCCGAAGTTGATCTTCCTCGAGGAATGTTACGTCATCTTGCCGCAATTGCTCTTGCTCAAGCTCGTCATAAGCGAGAACTCGAGGTGACCCATATGTGAGTTCCATGGGGAGAATTGCCTTTGCACCGTATACCAGGGCAAAGGGTGTCTGGCCGGTGGCTCGATTTGGCGTCGTTCTGATCGACCAAAGAACCTCCGGCAACTCATCAATCCAGCGCCTTCCTCTCTTGTGCAGCCTGTCAAAAGTCTTTGTTCTTAGGCCTTGCAGTACTTCAGCATTTGCCCTCTCCGCCTGGCCATTGCTCCGTGGGTGCGCCACTAAAGCGAAACAGACCTTGCTGCCGAGGTCTTGGATGTATTGAATGAAGGTGCGGCTTTTGAACTGCATGCCATTGTCGGTGATGACTCTGTTTGGCACACCAAAACGGCAGACTAGCCCCTTGAAGAATTTGACAGCTGACTGCGCTGTCACCTTCCTCACCGCTTCCACCTCCGGCCACTTTGTGAACTTGTCGATTGCAACATACAAGTACTCAAAGCCCCCGACAGCGCGGGGGAATGGGCCCAGTATGTCGAGTACCCAGACCGAAAATGGCCAGGAGAGAGGGATTGTTTGAAGGGCTTGAGCCGGCTGATGAAGCTTCTTTGAATGGAACTGGCACGCTTCACACTTGGTTACTAGTGTCGTTGCATCCTGGAGGGCAGTGGGCCTGAAGAAACCTTGCCGGAAGGCCTTGCCGGCAAGGGCCCTCGACCCTATGTGGGTGCCACATATGCCTCCATGTATCTCTGCCAACGGCTCCAGTCCTTCCTCCTGGGGAATGCACTTCAATTTCACTCCGTTTGGTCTTTTTCTGTACAGAACATTGTCAACGAACTGATACATGGTAGACCGACGGGTTACTTTCTTCGCTTCTTCCTGCTCCTCAGGAAGCTTCCCTGTTTGGAGGAATCAAACGGTATGCTGTGCCCATGCCGGAGCCTGGGGCTCTACGGCAAGGACTAAAGGCATTTCCTCTGCCATGGGAGCGGCTGTCTCTACGACCAGGGCTTGACGCCATGTCGGTTGCCCCATGGCAGGCTTAGTGTCCACGGCAACATCTTTGCCAGCGGCTCCTGGGAGCTCGGTGGGAAAGTACTTGCCGTGGCGTGATTTCCTTCGCTTGTTCTGCTTTGTCAATGGTTCAACGGATGGTTGAGTTAACCGAAGCATAAAAGTACCTGGTTCCACAGGTAGTTTGAAGGCAGGGCGCTTCGACAGGTAGTCGGCCATGTCGTTCTCCACTCAGGGGACATGCTCCGCCTGGATACCATCAAAATGCTCCTCTAGCTTCCTCGCCTCATCTACGTAGGCCTCCATCAATGGGCTTTGATAATCCTTGTTGACTTGCCTGACGACAAGCTGTGAATCGCCCCTGATGATGAGCTTCTTGATCCCGAGGTCTACCGCGATCCTGAGACCAGCAAGCAACCCCTCGTATTCAGCAGTGTTGTTCGTTGACATCTCCTTGGGAAAGTGCATCTGGATTACATACTTGAGGTGCTCTCCGGTGGGTGCGACGAGCAGCACACCAGCACTGGCGCCATGCAGCAACAAAACCCCGTCAAAGTACATAATCCAGTTGCGACTTATTTCCTTGCTGGGAAGAGTGGTCTCTTGGATCTCTTCGTCTGGCGTCGGGGTCCACTCTGCAATGAACTCTGCCAAGACTCTACTCTGGATTGTCAAAGTACTTTCAAACTTCAAACCAAAGCTCGACAACTCCAAGGCCCATTCCACAATCCTCCCGGTTGCTTCCGGGTTATGCAGTATCCGTTGCAATGGGAGGTGGGTGACGACGGTGATCTCGTGCGCTTGGAAGTAATGACGCAGCTTCCTCGTGGCCATAAGGAGGCCGAAGAGCAATTTTTGCACACCGAAGTACCTTAACCTAGCCCCCTGCAAGAGGGAGCTGACAAAGTAAACCGGGTGCTGCATCATCTTCTTCTTCTGCACCACTTCATTTGGTTGTGCGGGCCCTATCCCGCTGGCGTTAGACCCTGCCGGGGGCCTTGCCTTGCCGGTACCATGCCCTGCCGGGGGGAGCTGTGGCTCGCCATCCATCAGTCCCGCCGTTGCCACTGCCCCTTCATCGACCTCCCTCTGTGCCACTAGTGTGGCGCTGGCCACTTGATTCGTTGCCGCTAGATATAGCAGCAACGACTCTTGTGGTTTAGGCGCAACCAATATCGGTGTGGAGGAGAGGTATTTCTTCAAATCCTGCAGTGCTGCTTCGGCCTTTGGGGTCCATTCAATTGGGCCCGCCTTTTTCAAGATTTTGAAGAAGGGAAGGGCACGCTCAACAGAGTTGGAGATGAATCTGCTCATGGCGGCATTGCAGCCAGTGAGCCGACGCACATCCTTGATCCGCCTAGGTGCCTCAATCTGCTAAATGGCCTTGATCTTGTCTTGATTCGCCTTGATCCCACGATGTGACACAAAGAACCCGAGAAATTTGCCGGACGGAACGCCAAAGACACACTTCTCAGGGTTCCGCTTGAGGTTGATCTTGCACAAATTTGCAAACGTCTCTTCCAAACCTTGTACAAGTGTTGCCTTCTCCTTGGTTTTGACCACTATGTCATCCATATAAGCTTCCATATTTCTATCTAGCCGGGGCTCAAAACCAATTTGGACTGCTCTTGCAAACGTTGAGCCGACACTCTTCAACCCGAAAGGCATCCATAAAAAGCAATACATACCACACGGGGTGATGAATGCTGTCTTCTCCTCATCTTCCCTCGTCATGAAAATCTGGTGGTATCCTGAGTAGGCGTCAAGGAATGATAACAAGTCACACCCGGCCGCGGAGTCAACAATCTGGTCAATGCGTGGCAATGGGAAAGGGTCTTTTGGACAAGCCTTATTGATATCTGTGTAATCAATACACAGCCTCCACTTCCCATTTGCCTTGCACACCACCACCGGATTGGCCAACCACGTCGGATGGAGTACTCCTCTCACCAAGCCTGCCGCTTCCAGTTTCCTGATCTCTTCTGTGATGAACTCCTTCCTTTCCCAAGCTTGCTTCCTGACCTTCTGCTTGACGGGTCGCGCATGAGGACAAACATCAAGATGGTGCTCAATCACCTCCCTAGGAACGCCCGGGATGTCAGATGCTTGCCATGCAAACACATCGACATTCGCCCGCAGGAAAGTGACGAGCGCGCCTTCCTATTTGCTATCGAGGGTGGAGCTTATGGTGAAAGCCCCTCCCATGCCATCCTCCTTAACGAAAACCCTCTTGGTCTCTGGTGGTGCAACTCTGGATTTCTTGCTCTTGCCGGTGGAGCTCTCTGGCACGTCCTCGACGAGAGCACAGCACTCCGAAGAGGTGCACTTGCCGGAGTGGGTGCGAGAGGTCTTGCCGGTCTTCTTCCCTCCTGGGGCTTCGCCTGCAGGAGCAAGTGCCTTGGTGGCAGTCGCTACAACTGCTTCCCGGTAGAGTTGGTCAGCACATATCAGCGCATCCTTCTTTTCGGAGGGGACGGTGATGATGGTCATCAACCCAGGCATCTTCAGCGTGTTGTAGGCGTAATGTGACGCCGCCATGAACTTGGCTAGTGCCGGGTGGCCGAGGATCCCATTTTAGGGCAAGGGGATCTCGGCTACATCGAAGACAATCCTCTCCTTCCTGTAGTTCAACTCGCCTCCAAACGTCACGGGCAGCGTGACCTTACCCTTCGGCTGACTCTTTCCCGGGTTGACCCCTTGAAACGTGCCCATCTCTTTGAGGTCTCCATCAGGAATCTGCAGCCTTTTGATCACAACAGGCGAGATCAAGTTCAGACCGGCCCCACCGTCAACTAGCATCTTCGTCAGCTTGAGGTTGCGTATTGTTGGTGAAACCAACAACGGCAGACACCCGACCGCAGTTGTGCGATCAGGGTGATCCTCGGTGTCAAAAATGATAGGCGTGCTGGACCACTTCAGTGGCTTTAGAGCGTCGAATGATGGCTCTGCCGCTACGATATCACGCACTCACTGCTTGAGCTAGCGGTGAGAAGTGTGTAGCGAGGCGCCACCATCGACGCACATGGCCTCCGTAGCTTTCTAAAACTCATGGTCGCCAGATTCGTCGTCCTCGTCATGATCATTGTCTTCTTGCTTCTTGTCGTGGCCCCGGGCGGGCCTCTCTTGCTGGTTATCCTTGCCGCGGCGGCCTCCTTGGCTGCCACGCTTCTTGCTGGACCCTTCGGCACCGTCCTGACCCTTCTCCTTGTCCCACCTCTCGTACTCAGCTTTTTGCTTCTCAGCAAGCAGCTCAACTTGTCGGCAGTTCTGGAGGTCGTGGCCCTTGGTGCGGTGGATCTTGCAGTACTACTTGTCGGAGCTTCCTGGTCCGTCGGCAGCCGCCAAGGCCCGGCAAGCGGTGCACCCGACAATTTCCTTGCCGGGGTTGTTTGCCTTGGCCTTCTTGGCAGCGCCGGTGTTGTCGGATCCCTCGATGGCAAGGACGGCCTTGCCCTTGCACTTTCTATTGCGGCGCCGGCCCTTCTTCGTCGGGGCGGTGGTGTCTTCATCTGTGGAGTCGGTTTCCGCACAGGCGTCCTCGCCGGGGTACTTCCTTCTTCAGCTCGCGCACCTATCGGCCAGAACATAAAGTTCGGTCACATCTTTGACCTTGTTCATCGCCAGCTCTTCACGCATCTTGCGGTTGCGCACATTCTGATGGAATGCGCTGATCGTGGCGGCGGGGTGAACATCTGGGATGTTGTACTACACCCGTCTGAACCTCTATATGTACTTGCGCATGTTTTCACCTTCCTTCTGGGGATGATATGCAAATCGCTTGCCTGGCCATGAGCGTGATGGCCCCCAGTGAAGGCGCCAACGAACTCATGACACAAATCCGACCAAGAAGAAATGGAATCCGCCGGCAAGTGCATCAACCATGACATGGCATTGGGCTTAAGTGCCAACGGGAAGTAATTGGCAAGCACCTTGTCGTCGCGGGCTCCAACAGCTTGCATCGCGATGGTGTAGATGCAGAGGAACTCCGACGGTGAGTCTTGACATTGTACTTCTCGCCAACGTTGGGCTTGAACGTGCAGCGGGAGGGCCACTTGAACTGCCGCAACTCACGGGTAAAGACTGGGCAACCCACCTCGTAGGGTAGGCCACCATAGCCTCCCGGTGTTGGGTGGTCCATAGTGGGCCCTGCCCGCCTATCTGACTGATGGCGTGCTTCACGCGGCGTTTGATGGTGGTTCGAGCGTCTTCAAGGGCTCGCTCCCGAAGAACTTGGCCCTGATCGCGGTGGGTCCGTGGGTCGGACAACGCCATGGAAATGTTATCACAAGTGTCATCATGACGGACCGACACCCGCGGTAACTAGTGTGGGGGAGGAGAGTGCATCGTGGCTGCATCACCTCCGGCCCTTCCACCACTGGCATGCGGTGGCTTGACGGAGCGGCGGCCTAGGGGCCCCACTGGTCGCGACTCATCTTTGTTGGCGACACCGATGAGGGTCCGGATGGTGGCTCTCCACTCGTCGATCTATTCTGGAGCAGGAGGAAAGTCGAGGAGCAGCTGCGCGTGCACCAAAGCTTCTGCTGGCATGGGCGGCGGCGAAAGCTGCGTGGACCGTGACGCGCTCCGACTTCTAACCACGTTAGAAGGAGCTCTATCACAGCCTTGCGGCTGCACGCCATTTTCGCCAGCACTTCGGCGTGCATGTTGGCCTCCTTCGTCCCACGAATGATGCGCATGACTCTTCTCACGGCAGCACCGGGGGTCACCAGCGTGGTGACGCTGCTCATCGCGCACAACTTGGGAAGAGCGCGTCGTGGGCGCTGGCGTAGGTGTCTTGGAGGTCGCCGTGCCACCGGTAGGTGGCATGTCACCGTCCTTGGAGGGCCCCGCGCCGCCTGCAGGGGGCCCAGCTCCGTCTTTGGATTTGGTGGCATGCGGCCCGTCATCTTGCACACGAACGACGCCACTCGCCAGGATTTGACTGCCAAATCGATGTGGGTGTTCGCGGACCGCGCCTCGGCTTCCGTCCGCGACCGCCCTGCTACTTGGCCGCACTGGTACGGTCTATCTGGCTCTGGATGAACCGATCGCCATCGTCATCTTCTTCTTGGGAGCCATGGCGATGAAGAACTGCTAAACTAGCTGCTAGACCAGATTTTCACAACTGCGCCCCCTACCTGGCGTGCCAAAGATGTCAGTGGAAATCGACACCTATGGGATCATTGGAATCCCAACTACGGTCGGCGGGCGCGAGGTTGTGGAAAGAGCGGGTCTAGGAGTCAGCAGAAAGATCGTTTACCCAGGTTCGGGCCGCGAGGATGCGTAATACCCTAGTCCTGCTTCAGTGTATATTTGAGTGTTCTGGAGTTCTTGAACTAGCTATGGCAAGTGACTTGTTCAAAAGATCCGAATCCCCCCTCAGTATGCCTCGGGCCCCCTTTTATAGAAAAAGGGGTCGCCACAGTGGCACACATGAGGTGGAAAGGTGTATAGTGGCTGAGTCTAGCCTCTGGCATCGTCGGACAAACGCATTTAATGCACTGCCGACGTGCCCTTCTTGCTTTATCGGGGATGGCAAGGAAGCTCATCCCAGCTGTCGCTGCCTCACCCGGCTCTGACGCGCTTCCGAGCTGATGAGACGTTGTAGTGCCATGTTGGCTGGCTGCTATGCTGGTGTGGTGGCAGAGTCTTCTCGAAGATCTGCATGCCACCACGCAGGTGCTTGCTGAGTCGGTCTAGAGGCTGCATGTTGCCACACAGGTGCTCGCCCAGCTGGCTGAGCTGGCAGCTGCATGGGGACGACAGTGAAGTCTTGGCAGATGTGGGCCTGGCCGTGACCCCGCTGACGTCCTTGGCAAGGGTCTTGCTGGGGTCCCGGCAAGGGTCTTGCCGTGGCATCGCGGTCGTCCCCGGCAAGGATCTTGCCGGAGGTCTCGTGGATTTCCTTGGCAAGATCTTGCCGAGGATCGTTGTCTTCCGGTTCCTATCTATGCCTCACAGGCCCTTTGTCTTCATAAAGATCTGCATGCCACCATGCATGCCCCCTCCTGAGCTTTGGTTCCAATGTTGTCGATGGTGTCGGAACTCTCAGGCTCAAGGGTGGTGGCCTTGCTGGCGTTGGGTAAGTTGCCCTGGCAAGGCTCTTGCCAGGGCTGCATGGGCCGCCCCGGCAAGGGTCTTGCCGGGGGAAGCCCGTCTTGTCGCTTTACCTTTTGTACCCCTGGTTTGAGCGCTGCTTCGGTAGCCTTGTACTTTTGCTTCCTTCTTCTGCCCCGCTAAGCATGGCCACAAGTGCGGTTCTGACTGCCCGTGCACAAGTAAATGGGTACAAAGAGGGTCCCTACTTTTGTACACCGATAAAACCCTTTGGGTGTTGGTAACATGGCGATGCGAACTATGGGTGTTAATCAAATAACGGTGTGAACTATTGGTGTTAAATCACATGGCGATGTGAACTAGATTATTGACTCTAGTGCAAGTGGGAGACTTAAGGAAATATGCCCTAGAGTCAATAATGAATTTGTTATTTTATATTTCCTTATTTCATGATAAATGTTTATTATTCATGCTAGAATTGTATTAACCGAAAACTTGATACATGTGTGGATACATAAACAGAACATCGTGTCCCTAGTAAGCCTCTACTAGACTAGCTCGTTAATCAAATGGTTAAGTTTCATGTGTTGTAATTTGATGAACGGGATCATATCATTAGGAGAATGATGCGATGGAGAAGACCCATTCGTTAGCTTAGCATTATGATCGTTTAGTTTTATTGCTATTGCTTTCTTCATGTCAAATACATATTCCTTTGACTATGATATTATGCAACTCCTGGATACCGGAGGAATGCCTTGTGTGCTATCAAACAGCACAATGTAACTGGGTGATCATAAAGATGCTCTACAGGTATCTCCGAAGGTGTTTGTTGGGTTGGCATAGATCGAGATTAGGATTTGTCACTCCGAGTATCGGAGAGGTATCCCTGGGCAGTCTCGGTAATGCATATCATAAGAAACCTTGCAAGCAAAGTAACTAATGAGTTAGTGGCAGGATGATGCATTACAGAACGAGTAAAGGCACTTGCCGGTGACGAGATTGAACTAGGTATGAAGATACTGACGATCGAATCTCGGGCAAGTAACATACCGATGGACAAAGGGAATAACGTATGTTGTCATAACGGTTCGACCGATAAAGATCTTCGTAGAATATGTGGGAGCCAATATGAGCATCCAGGTTCCTCTGTTTGTTATTGACCAGAGAGGTGTCTCGGTCATGTCTACATAGTTCTCGAACCCGTAGGGTCTGCATGCTTAACATTTGATGACGAGATTGTATTATATGAGTTATGTGATTTGGTGATCGAATGTTGTTTGGAGTCCAGGATGAGATCACGGACATGACTAGGAGTCTCAAAATGGTCGAGAGGTAAAGATTGATATATAGGACGATCATATTCGGACACCGGAAGGGTTTCGGGAAGCACCGGGTACTTATCGGGTCACCGGAAGGGGTTCGGGCACCCCTGACAAAAGATATGGGCCAAGAGGGGAAACACACCAGCCACAAAGGGGCTGGTGCATCCCCCCATATGGTCTGTCCAAACTGGAGAAGGAAAGGGGAAGGAGGAAAGGAAAAAGGAAAAAGGGAATAGGATTTCCCCTTCCCCCTCTTCCCTTCCTACTCCGAATAGGAATAGGAGAGGGGGGGGGGGGTTGGCCAAATTGGGAGAATACCCCAAGTAGGATTCCTCCTATTCGGAGTGCCCCCTTGGCTGCCTCTCCCCCTCCAACCTATATATATGTGGGGAGGGGGGCGCCTACAACAGACAACATCAACTGTTAGCCGTGTGCGGCGCCCCCCTCCACAGTTTACACCCCCGATCATATTGTCGCGGTGCTTAGGCGAAGTGAAAGTGCAACTAATCCCTTGGTGGTTTTGGTAGTTCTTAACAATATATAGATCAATGAACTAATACTCTTTCAAGATGATCATTTCAAAAAGTTCAATGATTGGCATGGCATGGACTAGAGATGTGGACCCTCAAAATGCTAAGGACACATATTGGCAAAAATCTCAAGACTCTACATTTTCATTTAAGTGATCCAAGATCACATTGAGTCCATAGGAAAGATAATACTATTAAAAGGGGATGAGGTGTCGCTTAATGGCTCACTTTCTCAAAATGCTTAGTGATATGCTCCAAAAACCCTCAACCACTTTCTCATATCCACATATGTCCTAAACCTAAAGTCAAACTCAGCCCCACCGATTTGGTCTATGTGGCGCCACCGAGTTCATTTGACATAGCCACTGTCACAAATCCTAATCACTTCGGTTTCATCGATAGGGATCTTGGTCTCACCGAGATGGGATTACAAACTCTCTGTTTCCCTTCGTAACATTTCGGTCTCACAAAAATGAGTGATCGGTCCCATCGAGTTTGCAATGCAAACTCCTTGTTTCCTTTTCGTAATGTTTCGATCTCACCGAAATGAGCGATCAGTCCCACCGAGTTTGCCTGACCAACTCTCTGTTTGCCTATTACTTAAATCGGTCCCATAGAGTTCATGTGATCGGTCTCACCGAGATAAAGTTATGCCCTAACCCTAGCACATCGGTCCCACCAGTTGATCATGTCGGTCCCACCAAAAAACTCTAACGTTCACATTTTGAACCAAATCGGTCTGACCGAGTTTCACTATTCGGTCTCACCGAGTTTGGGAATATCTCTGTAACGGTAATATTTTGTGTGGAGGATATATATACCCCTCCACCCATTCTTCATTCGTGGAGAGAGCCATCAGAACGTGCCTACACTTCCAGCATTCATTTTCTGAGAGAGAACCACCTACTCATGTGTTGAGACCAAGACATTCCAATCCAACCAGAAGAATCTTGATCTCTAGCCTTCCCGAGGTTTTTTTCCACTAAAACCATATTTCTACCATAGCCAAATCTGTGAGAGAGAGTTGAGTGTTGGGGAGACTATCATTGGAAGCACAAGAGCAAGGATGTGGCAGCCTGGCTCAGAGCAAACGGTTTACCTTGCATTGCCAGCCCAGAGATCAAGTCTTCTGGCAACACACAACAACATGGCACAGAAACAACCGCTTTATTGATGCTAGAGGATACATAAGTCTGATATTACATCGAGATAAGAGGCCGAGCGGCGCACATGGTGCAGCTGAACGATATGTACATTATTTAGTGAACATGAAGGGGCCTCGATCATAAACTATGCGGCAGCGGAATAACGATGAAGTGGAACTCCATAGCATAGGGACACCGACATGGACACGATCTAAACGCGGGAAGCTCTCCGATATGATACATCTGAAAGCTAGCATGACATGCCAGGTCAGTACATTTAATGTACTTGCAAGCTCACAACAAACATAAGCACAATGACAAACAATATCATGACAATATATCAGGTTAATGCAATGCAAGTAATACCACTGATGCAATGAAACCGACATGTGCACCGAGTCCGTCGGACTCGCTTACCAGATGGGTTACCACTGTAACCGAACGGTGATCATACCCAAACCACAACTGAAGCCAACCACTTACGATCATCACATGATCCACAATTCATCATAAAACCAGTGCCAATAATAAATACTTAGTGTGCAAGATTAATTAAAATTGTTGTTCCATGGCGTGACTTACTACCAAGTTGTGTCCATAGCAGAGGACGCGGCTATCGATAGATTAAAATACACTGTGCAGAGGTTAGCGCACTTTACCCACACTACGGAACTCATGGCCTCGCACTCCCATTCGGGTGGACCAACGGAGTTCCGACGAAACCCTTCCCTTGCCATGACACTCTCCCGGCCACTCCAACCCACTCCCTCTCAGGGCTAAGTCATGGGTGGCCCCATGCCTACCAAAGGCATCTTCAGCCATCGTCGTGGCAAAACGGTCCCAAACGGGGACAAGGTACCATAAAAACAATAGGCACACAAGGTTATATCTGCTTACCGGGCCAGAATACCGCACGCCCATAACCTTCCCTCATTGGAGGCACCGGTAAGAGGCACGACAAAAGACCGAATCAAGACCCCCCATAAAGGTAAATGTGGTCGCACTGAGAAGAACCCGATTCAGAGGCACCACGACTTGATCAACGTTATATTCAAGTTGGATTATTATCTGGTTTACCTTGAAAATAAACTCACTACAAGTCATACAATGCCATGATTATGCAACTATTCGGTATGCTCAGTATGCAACTCATAAGAACGGATCAACATCCCAGAAATAACTTTCTTGCACTACTCATCAACAAAACTTACTAATGTTACTATACTGATTATTAGCAAACCTAATTTTGAGTCATTTATCTTTTATATGAAAATTTTAATTATCAAAAGAAACTACCATTATTTATCAAAGCACTTTCATTAAGCCAAAAACTTTACTCTACTTGATTAAACTACTCCATGCAATCAACCAGTAACTAATTCAAGCATAACAAGCATGACAAAGTAACTAAACATAAATCATAATTATTTATCTATTTTTAAATGCATAAAAATTAGCTCATATTGAAGTAGAAAATCATAGATATTGAGATGACACCATCCAAATGTTATTGTGGCTTGCCTTAGTGCGGAGGAGGTTCACACTCCTCTTGGATAGCTTCAAGACAAGTCTCTCCCTCTAAAACTATTTAAAAACCAAAAAACAAAATATCAAGGACCACTCTAAAAATCACCAGAAATTCTAGGCAGCAAGGAAAAATCCACACTTTGGTGTGCTGCTAGAGTTTTCTGAAACAAACATAATGCAAAAAGAATCAACTCATTTGGACTTATAGGCTAGGAGATATCAATGGTCAAAGTTCTGGTCAAAATATTTGAATATATTTGAATTAACAGAAAACCAGGGGTGGTGACGTCGATGGCGTAAAGCCAAAAGACGCTTCCACTCGTACCGCTTTGGGTGCGAGTGGAGAGGCTGACACTGGGCCCCACTAGTCAGGAGAGAGGAGAGGGGGAGAGAAACAGAACGCGGTGGCGCTTCGCCGGAGCTCACACTGGCGAGGAAAGGTTCTTGGGAAAAACTAGAGGGATAGGATTGAAGAGGGGGCTACGGTGTACCTGCCTGTACCCGTGGCACGACGAGAGATGGCTGGAGTGGCTCGCAATCAACCTCGCAAGCGGCGGCGACGGTCGGGTCTTGCCGGAGAGGAAGAAGGCGATGGCGTGGGGTGGTTCCAGGGCTCTTCGGCTTCGGGGCGTCGCCAGAGGGTCTCCAGGGACGTGCCTAGGTGGTTGGTTGGGCTCCAGGAGATTGGGGATGGGGTGGCTAAGCTATGTGTGTCGCCGACCAGCTCAGGTCGGGGACGGCAGCCAGAGGCCTGCTCGACCGGGCTGCGGCTGTGCTGCGTGCTCGTGGAGGTTGGGTGGTGTGTGGGTGGCTCTGGAATGGAGGGGAGGGCTCAATTTATAGCCTGAGGGGGAAGGGGGTACGTGTCGCTGCCGGAGTTCTCTAGAAGACGGCAAGAGGCGACGAGAGGTGTCAGCGAGGGGGTGAGACGCTCAGCGATCACGCGGAGGCTGTCCACGCTCGTGGACGAGCATAGGGAGGAGGGGGAGAAGAAGACAGGGGCGCGGGTGCACTGTGGCTTTTGGCTGCGACGCGCCCATGCTCGCTGCGGCATCTCCGGCATAGGCGAGCACCAAGGAGAGGTCAAGGGCGATGAGATGAAGGTGGTCGCACGGTGCGGCAGTCGTCGGCAAGCTCTGGCTTAGGCACGCGCCGAACAGAAGCCCTGGCGCGACGCAGAGCGCGTCAAACGCATGCCAGGCCCCGTGTCCACACGCGGTCACCACCCTAGCATGGCCAAAACGATGCCCAAACGTTGCCAAACCTTTTCTAGGCTAAAGTCCATGCAGTGTTCAGTCTAGGAAAAGTGAAGACTCGAACCCAGGCCGACCAGAAGTGACTCAAGATTGCTGGCAAGTTTCTGGACAGAAACTTGGTCACCAAGTTTGGCTAGCTTCTAGAAGGCCATTACGGGTGATCTCCTGGGGTGAAGGGTTATGTAGGAGGGTGTCTAGGTGAAGGAAATATGCCCTAGAGGCAATAATAAAGTTATTATTTATTTCCTTATAATCATGATAAATGTTTATTATTCATGCTAGAATTGTATTAACCGGAAACATAATACATGTGTGAATAAATAGACAAACAAAGTGTCACTAGTATGCCTCTACTTGACTAGCTTGTTAATCAAAGATGGTTATGTTTCCTAACCAAGAACAATGAGTTGTTATTTGATTAACGAGGTCACATCATTAGTTGAATGATCTGATTGACATGACCCATTCCATTAGCTTAGCACCCGATCGTTTAGTATGTTGCTATTGCTTTCTTCATGACTTATACATGTTCCTATAACTATGAGATTATGCAACTCCCGTTTACCGGAGGAACACTTTGGGTACTACCAAACGTCACAACATAACTGGGTGATTATAAAGGAGTACTACAGGTGTCTCCAATGGTACATGTTGGGTTGGCATATTTCGAGATTAGGTTTTGTCACTCCGATTGTCAGAGAGGTATCTCTGGGCCCTCTCGGTAATGCACATCACATAAGCCTTGCAAGCATTACAACTAATATGGTAGTTGTGAGATGATGTATTACGGAATGAGTAAAGAGACTTGCCGGTAACGAGATTGAACTAGGTATTGGATACCGACGATCGAATCTCGGGCAAGTAACATACCAATGACAAAGGGAACAACGTATGTTGTTATGCGGTCTGACCGATAAAGATCTTCGTAGAATATGTAGGAGCCAATATGGGCATCCAGGTCCCGCTATTGGTTATTGACCAGAGACGTGTCTCGGTCATGTCTACATTGTTCTCGAACCGTAGGGTCCGCACGCTTAACATTACGATGACAGTTATTATGAGTTTATGCATTTTGATGTACCGAAGGTTGGTCGGAGCCCCGGATGTGATCACGTACATGACGAGGAGTCTCGAAATGGTCGAGACATAAAGATTGATATATTGGAAGCCTATGTTTGGACATCGGAAGTGTTCCGGGTGAAATCAGGATTTTACCGGATTACCGGGAGGTTACCGGAACCCCCGGGAGTCATATGGGCCTTATTGGGCCTTAGTGGAAAGGTGAAAGGGCTGCCCACAAGGGCTGCGCGCCTCCCCCCTCCCCTAGTCCTATTAGGACTAGGAGAGGTGGCCGGCCACCCCTCTCCCTCTTTCCCCCTTGGGAATCCTAGTTGGAATAGGATTGGGAGGGGAGTCCTACTCTCGGTAGGAGTAGGACTCCTCCTGCGCCCTCCTCCTGGCCGGCCGCCCCTCCCCCTTGGATCCTTTATATACGGGGGCAGGGGGGCACCTCTAGACAGACAAGTTGATCTTCGTGATCGTTCCTTAGCCGTGTGCGGTGCCCCCCTCCACCATATTCCACCTCGGTCATATTGTAGCGGTGCTTAGGCAAAGCCCTGCGACGGTAGAACATCAAGATCGTCACCACGCCGTCGTGCTGACGGAACTCCTCCTCGAAGCTTTGCTGGATCGGAGCTCGTGGATCGTCATCGAGTTGTACGTGTGCTAAGAACTCGGAGGTGCCGGAGTAACGGTGCTTGGATCGGTAGGATCGGGAAGAAGACGTACGACTACTTCCTCTACGTTGTGTCAACGCTTCCGTTGCAATCTACAAGGGTACGTAGATCATACTCTCCCCTCGTTGCTGTGCATCACCATGATCTTGCGTGTGCATAGGAAATTTTTTGAAATTACTACATTCCCCAATAGTGGCATCCGAGCCTAGGTTTTATGGTTTGATGTTATTTGCACGAGTAGAACACAAGTGAGTTGTGGACGATACAATTCATACTGCCTACCAGCATGTCATACTTTGGTTCGGCGGTATTGTTGGACGAGACAACCCGGACCAACCTTACGCGTACGCTTACGCGAGACCGGTTCCCTCGACGTGCTTTGCACATAGATGGCTTGCGGGCGACTGTCTCTCCAACTTTAGTTGAACCGAGTGTGGCTATGCCCGGTCCTTGCGAAGGTTAAAACGGAGTCTATTTGACAAACTATCGTTGTGGTTTTGATGCGTAGGTGAGATTGGTTCTTGCTTAAGCCCGTAGCAGCCACGTAAAACTTGCAACAACAAAGTAGAGGACGTCTAACTTGTTTTTGCAGGGCATGTTGTGATGTGATATGGTCAAGACATGATATTGAATTTTATTGTATGAGATGATCATGTTTTGTAACCGAGTTATCGGCAACTGGCAGGAGCTATATGGTTGTCGCTTTATTGTATGCAATGCAATCGCGATGTAATGCTTTACTTTATCACTAAGCGATAGCGATAGTCGTGGAAGCATAAGATTGGCGAGACGACAATGATGCTACGATGGAGATCAAGGTGTCACGCCGGTGACGATGGTGATCTTGACGGTGCTTCGGAGATGGAGATCACAAGGCACAAGATGATGATGGCCATATCATATCACTTATATTGATTGCATGTGATGTTTATCTTTTATGCATCTTATCTTGCTTTGATTGACGGTAGCATTATAAGATGATCTCTCACGAAATTATCAAGAAGTGTTCTCCCTGAGTATGCACCGTTGCGAAAGTTCTTCGTGCTGAGACACCATGTGATGATCGGGTGTGATAGGCTTTACGTTCAAATACAACGGGTGCAAAACAGTTGCACACGCGGAATACTCAGGTTATACTTGACGAGCCAAGCATATACAGATATGGCCTCGGAACACGGAGACTGAAAGGTCGAGCGTGAATCATATAGTAGATATGATCAACATAATGATGTTCACCGATGAAACTACTCCATCTCACGTGATGATCGGACATGGTTTAGTTGATTTGGATCACGTAATCACTTAGAGGATTAGAGGGATGTCTATCTAAGTGGGAGTTCTTAAGTAATATGATTAATTGAACTTAAATTTATCATGAATTAGTACCTGATAGTATCTTGCTTGTTTATGTTGATTGTAGATAGATGGCTCGTGCTGTTGTTCCGTTGAATTTTAATGCGTTCCTTGAGAAAGCAAAGTTGAAAGATGATGGTAGCAATTACACAGACTGGGTCCGTAACTTGAGGATTATCCTCATTGCTGCACGGAAGAATTACGTCCTGGAAGCACCGCTGGGTGCCAGGCTTGCTGCTGGAGCAACACCAGATGTTATGAACGTCTGGCAGAGCAAAGCTGATGACTACTCGATAGTTCAGTGTGCCATGCTTTATGGCTTAGAATCAGGACTTCAACGACGTTTTGAACGTCATGGAGCATATGAGATGTTTCAGGAGTTGAAGTTAATATTTCAAGCAAATGCCCGGATTGAGAGATATGAAGTCTCCAATAAGTTCTATAGCTACAAGATGGAAGAGAACAGTTCTGTCAGTGAGCATATACTCAAAATGTCTGGGTATAATAATCACTTGATTCAATTGGGAGTTAATCTTCCAAATGATTGCGTCATTGACAGAATTCTCCAATCACTGCCGCCAAGCTACAAGAGCTTCGTGATGAACTATAATATGCAAGGGATGAACAAGACTATTCCCGAGCTCTTCGCAATGCTGAAAGCTGCGGAGGTAGAAATCAAAAAGGAGCATCAAGTGTTGATGGTTAACAAAACCACTAGTTTCAAGAAAAAGGGAAAAGGGAAGAAGAAGGGGAACTTCAAGAAGAACGGCAAGCAAGTTGCTGCTCACGAGAAGAAACCCAAGTCTGGACCTAAGCCTAAAACTAAGTGCTTCTACTGCAAGCAGACTAGTCACTGGAAGCGGAACTGCCCAAAGTATTTGGCGGATAAGAAGGATGGCAAGGTGAACAAAGGTATATATGATATACATGTTATTGATGTGTACCTTACTAATGCTCGCAGTAGCACCTGGGTATTTGATATTGGTTCTGTTGCTAATACTTGCAACTCGAAACAGGGGCTACGGATTAAGCGAAGATTGGCTAAGGACGAGGTGACGATGCGCGTGGGAAATGGTTCCAAAGTCGATGTGATCGCGGTCGGCACGCTACCTCTACATCTACCTTCGGGGTTAGTATTAGACCTAAATAATTGTTATTTAGTGCCAGTGTTAAGCATGAACATTATATCTGGATCTTGTTTGATGCGAGACGGTTATTCATTTAAATCAGAGAATAATGGTTGTTCTATTTATATGAGTAATATCTTTTATGGTCACGCACCCTTGAAGAGTGGTCTATTCTTATTGAATCTCGAGAGTAGTGATACACATATTCATAATGTTGAAGCCAAAAGATGCAGAGTTGATAATGATGGTGCAACTTATTTGTGGCACTGCCGTTTAGGTCATATCGGTGTAAAGCGCATGAAGAAACTCCATACTGATGGACTTTTGGAACCACTTGATTATGAATCACTTGGTACTTGCGAACCGTGCCTCATGGGCAAGATGACTAAAACACCGTTCTCCGGTACTATGGAGAGAGCAACCGATTTGTTGGAAATCATACATACAGATGTATGTGGTCCGATGAATATTGAGGCTCGTGGCGGATATCGTTATTTTCTCACCTTCACAGATGATTTAAGCAGATATGGTTATATCTACTTAATGAAACATAAGTCTGAAACATTTGAAAAGTTCAAAGAATTTCAGAGTGAAGTGGAAAAACATCGTAACAAGAAAATAAAGTTTCTATGATCTGATCGTGGAGGAGAATATTTGAGTTACGAGTTTGGTGTACATTTGAAAAATTGTGGAATAGTTTCGCAACTCACGCCACCCGGAACACCACAGCGTAATGGTGTGTCCGAACGTCGTAATCGTACTTTACTAGATATGGTGTGATCTATGATGTCTCTTACTGATTTACCGCTATCATTTTGGGGATACGCTCTAGAGACGGCCGCATTCACATTAAACAGGGCACCATCAAAATCCGTTGAGACGACGCCTTATGAACTATGGTTTGGCAAGAAACCAAAGTTGTTATTTTTGAAAGTTTGGGGCTGCCATGCTTATGTGAAAAAGCTTCAACCTGATAAGCTCGAACCCAAATCGGAGAAATGTGTCTTCATAGGATATCCAAAGGAAACTATTGGATACACCTTCTATCACAGATCCGAAGGCAAGACTTTTGTTGCTAAATTCGGAAACTTTCTTGAGAAGGAGTTTCTCTCGAAAGAAGTGAATGGGAGGAAAGTAGAACTTGACGAGGTAACTGTACCTGCTCCCTTATTGGAAAATAGTACATCACAGAAAACTGTTTCTGTGACACCTACACCAATAAGTGAGGAAGTTAATGATAATGATCATGAAACTTCAGAACAAGATACTACTGAACCTCGTAGATCAACCAGAGTAAGATCCGCACCAAAGTGGTACGGTAATCCAGTTCTGGAAGTCATGCTACTAGATCATGATGAACCTACGAACTATGAAGAAGCGATGGTGAGCCCAAATTCCGCAAAGTGGCTTGAAGCCATGAAATCTGAGATGGGATCCATGTATGAGAACAAAGTATGGACTTTGGTTGACTTGCCCGATGATCGGCAAGCAATTGAGAACAAATGGATTTTCAAGAAAAAGACTGACGCTGACGGTAATGTTATTGTCTATAAAGCTCGACTTGTCGCAAAAGGTTTTCGACAAGTTCAAGGGGTTGACTACGATGAGACCTTCTCACCCGTAGCAATGCTTAAGTCTGTCCGAATCATGTTAGCAATTGCCGCATTTTATAATTATGAAATTTGGCAGATGGATGTCAAAACTGCATTCCTGAATGGATTTCTGGAAGAAGAGTTGTATATGATGCAACCAGAAGGTTTTGTTGATCCAAAGGGAGCTAACAAAGTGTGCAAGCTCCAGCGATCCATTTATGGACTGGTGCAAGCCTCTCGGAGTTGGAATAAACGCTTTGATAGTGTGATTAAAGCATTTGGGTTTATACAAACTTTCGGAGAAGCCTGTATTTACAAAAAAGTGAGTGGGAGCTCTGTAGCATTTCTGATATTATATGTGGATGACATATTATTAATTGGAAATGATATAGAATTTCTGGATAGCATAAAGGGATACTTGAATAAGAGTTTTTCAATGAAAGACCTCGGTGAAGCTGCTTACATATTAGGCATAAAGATCTATAGAGACAGATCAAAACGCTTAATTGGACTTTCACAAAGCACATACCTTGACAAGATTTTGAAAAAGTTCAAAATGGATCAAGCAAAGAAAGGGTTCTTGCCTGTGTTACAAGGTGTGAAGTTGAGTCAGGCTCAGTGCCCGACCACTGCAGAAGATAGAGAGAAAATGAAAGATGTTCCCTATGCTTCAGCCATAGGCTCTATCATGTATGCAATGCTGTGTACCAGACCTGATGTGTGCCTTGCTATAAGTTTAGCAGGGAGGTACCAAAGTAATCCAGGAGTGGATCACTGGACGGTCAAGAACATCCTGAAATACCTGAAAAGGACTAAGGATATGTTTCTCGTATATGGAGGTGACAAAGAGCTCACCGTAAAAGGTTACGTTGATGCAAGCTTTGACACTGATCCGAACGATTCTAAATCGCAAACCGGAACGTGTTTACATTGAATGGTGGAGCTGTCAGTTGGTGCAGTTCTAAACAAAGCGTCGTAGCGGGATCTACATGTGAAGCGGAGTACATAGCTGCTTCGGAAGCAGCAAAAGAAGGAGTCTAGATGAAGGAGTTCATGTCCGATCTAGGTGTCATACCTAGTGCATCGGGTCCAATGAAAATCTTTTGTGACAATACTGGTGCAATTGCCTTGGCAAAGGAATCCAAATTTCACAAAAGGACCAAGCACATCAAGAGACGCTTCAACTCCATCCGGGATCTAGTCCAGGTGGGAGACATAGAGATTTGCAAGATACATACGGATCTGAATGTTGCAGACCCGTTGACTAAGCCTCTTCCACGAGCAAAACAGGATCAACACCAAGGCTCCATGGGTGTTCGAATCATTACAGTGTAATCTAGATTATTGACTCTAGTACAAGTGGGAGACTGAAGGAAATATGCCCTAGAGGCAATAATAAAGTTATTATTTATTTCCTTATAATCATGATAAATGTTTATTATTCATGCTAGAATTGTATTAACCGGAAACATAATACATGTGTGAATAAATAGACAAACAAAGTGTCACTAGTATGCCTCTACTTGACTAGCTCGTTGATCAAAGATGGTTATGTTTCCTAACCATGAACAATGAGTTGTTATTTGATTAACGAGGTCACATCATTAGTTTAATGATCTGATTGACATGACCCATTCCATTAGCTTAGCACCCGATCGTTTAGTATGTTGCTATTGCTTTCTTCATGACTTATACATGTTCCTATAACTATGAGATTATGCAACTCCCGTTTACCGAGGAACACTTTGGGTACTACCAAACGTCACAACATAACTGGGTGATTATAAAGGAGTACTACAGGTGTCTCCAATGGTACATGTTGGGTTGGCGTATTTCGAGATTAGGTTTTGTCACTCCGATTGTCGGAGAGGTATCTCTGGGCCCTCTCGGTAATGCACATCACATAAGCCTTGCAAGCATTACAACTAATATGGTAGTTGTGAGATGATGTATTACGGAACGAGTAAAGAGACTTGCCGGTAACGAGATTGAACTAGGTATTGGATACCGACGATCGAATCTCGGGCAAGTAACATACCAATGACAAAGGGAACAACGTATGTTGTTATGCGGTCTGACCGATAAAGATCTTCGTAGAATATGTAGGAGCCAATATGGGCATCCAGGTCCCGCTATTGATTATTGACCGGAGACGTGTCTCGGTCATGTCTACATTGTTCTCGAACCGTAGGGTCCGCACGCTTAACGTTACGATGACAATTATTATGAGTTTATGCATTTTGATGTACCGAAGGTTGTTCGGAGTCCCGGATGTGATCACGGACATGACGAGGAGTCTCGAAATGGTCGAGACATAAAGATTGATATATTGGAAGCCTATGTTTGGACATCGGAAGTGTTCCGGGTGAAATCAGGATTTTACCGGATTACCGGGAGGTTACCGGAACCCCCCGGGAGTCATATGGGCCTTATTGGGCCTTAGTGGAAAGGTGAAAGGGCTGCCCACAAGGGCTGCGCGCCTCCCCCTCCCCTAGTCCTATTAGGACTAGGAGTGGTGGCCGGCCACCCCTCTCCCTCTTTCCCCCTTGGGAATCCTAGTTGGAATAGGATTGGGGGGGGGAGTCCTACTCCCGGTAGGAGTAGGACTCCTCCTGCGCCCTCCTCCTGGCCGGCCGCCCCCTCCCCCTTGGATCCTTTATATACGAGGGCAGGGGGGCACCTCTAGACAAACAAGTTGATCTTCGTGATTGTTCCTTAGCCGTGTGCGGTGCCCCCCTCCACCATATTCCACCTCGATCATATTGTAGCGTTGCTTAGGCGAAGCCCTGCGACGGTAGAACATCAAGATCGTCACCACGCCGTCATGCTGACGGAACTCCTCCTCGAAGCTTTGCTGGATCAGAGCCCGTGGATCGTCATCGAGCTGTACGTGTGCTAAGAACTCGGAGGTGCCGGAGTAACGGTGCTTGGATCGGTAGGATCGGGAAGAAGACGTATGACTACTTCCTCTATGTTGTGTCAACGCTTCCCTTGCGATCTACAAGGGTACGTAGATCATACTCTCCCCTCGTTGCTTTGCAATACCATGATCTTGCGTGTGCGTAGGAATTTTTTTGAAATTACTACGTTCCCCAACACTCGGCTCAAGAAAGATTAGCTCCAAAAGATTAATAAAAATGCACTTGCTATACAAAGTGCATTTTTGGGCCAAAATGGAAATGGTTTTCTGTAGCAAAAATATTACAAAAAGACATGCAATGTTTTTACTCAGGGAGGTGGGCCAAGGTTCAAAGAAAATTCAGGAATTATCTCAAGATTTTTGGAGCTATAAAAATTGGGGTTGCTTTGGAGCTCTAGTTTCTGAAATGATTTTTCAGAAGGGAAAATGAATATTTTCATTTAAGAAAAATATCCAATAGGCCATCCTAGGGTTTTAGAGAGAAATGGAGTTGGATGAGATGCAGATGGGTCACTTGGGTGAAAGTCAAGGGCATGCCCGAGTGACAAGTCCATTTGAATTGATTCTAAAAACTCAAATCCAAGGCAAAGGCAAATCAAATCCGGAAAAAGAGAGAAGATAGAAACCAAGCTATCACAAACCTCCCCCACTTAGGATGAATCTCGTCCTCGAGATTCGGTTGCTTGGGAAAATAATTCTAGGCAAGTAGTCCTTAAAAATTCCTCTCTTTCCCAGGTTGCCTCTTCCTCGGTATGGTGCTCCCATTGAACCTTGAAAAACCTGATTACTTTGCTGTGAGTGACTCTTTCTGTCTCGTTCAATATTTTAACTGGTCTTTCCTCATATGTCAGATCCTTAGCCAGTTCTATCTCTGCCATATCAGTCCTTTTCTCCGGTGGTGAGATACATCTTCTTAGCTGTGAGACATGAAACACATTGTGTACCTCTGACAGTTCTGGTGGTAACTCCAACTGATAATCAACTGTTCTGACTCTGGTATGACTGGGAATGGGCCAATATATGTGGGTGCCAACTTGCCCCGGGTCTGAAACCTCTTAACTCCTTTCATCAGGGTGACTCAGAGATACACGTGTTCTCCTGGTTCAAAGCTGATCTACCGGTGTTTTGCATCATAGTAACTCTTCTGTCGAGACTTGGCCAACTATAGTCTGTCTCGAATCTCCTTGACTTGCTTCTCAGCTTCCATCATTAAATCAGTTCCGAAGATACGGCTGTCTCCGGTTTGAGACCAGTTCAGTGGAGTGCGGCACTTACGGCCGTACAGAGCTTCATAGGGTGACATTTTCACACTGGTCTGGAAACTGTTATTGTAGGAAAACTTGATGTACGGCAAGCAGTCTTCCCACTTAGGTCCTTGGGCCAATGCACATGCTCGGAGCATATCCTCAAGTATTTGATTTACTCACTCGGTCTGTCCATCTGTTTGTGGATGATAAGCGGTGCTATATTTGAGGGCAGTCCCCAAGGCTTGATGTAGACGGGACCAGAAGGCTGAAGTGAAGAGAGATCCTCTGTCTGAAGTGATGGTATTTGGCACTCCATGCAAAGTGACGATCCTGGACACATATAATTGTGCAAGTTGATCGGCACGGTAAGTGGTCTGGATGGGCAGCTTGGTTAAGGTATCCGCACTGACACATATGTTGCGTCATCCCTCGGTGTGTCTTCGGTAAGCCGGTGATGAAGTCCATGCAGACATCGTCCCCATTCCATTGTGAGATGGGTAAGGGTTGAAGGAGTCCGGCGGGCTTCTGATGTTCAGCCTTTACCTTGTTGGATATGTCACAACAAGCTACAAAGTGAGTGATGTCTTTCTTCATTCCTTCCCACCAGAATACCTGATGCAGATCTTCGTACATTTTGGTGCCACCTGGGTGAATCAAGTACGAAGATTCGTGTGCTTCTGATAATATCTTCTTTTTTAGACTTTCTTGGTTGGGTACGCAAATCCTTCCTCGAAACCTTAGCGTACCATGTTTATCCTTAGAGAAATCCTTCGTCGGCTTGTCATATGTTTATAGTGAGTCGTCATGTGCTTGGGCGCTGTGAATTTCTTCCTCGAGAGTAGGAGCTATTTCCAGTATGCTGGCCATACGGGCATCTACTATTGACAAATTGAGTTGAGCCATTTCTTCGCAGAGTTTGAGATGCAAAGAATCCAGTAGAGCATTCAGGCTGACGGGCTTGCGGCTGAGGGCATCGGCCACCACATTAGCTTTACCCGGGTCATAATTTATCCAGAGGTCATAATCCTTAACCAACCCAAGCCATCTTCGCCGACGGAGGTTTAAATCTAGTTGAGTGAATATATACTTGAGACTCTTGTGGTCCGTATATATTTGACACCTCTTGCCAATCAGATAGTGATATGTCCATTTTGCATCATGCTTTTATATCGATATTTATTGCATTATGGACTGTTATTACACATTATGTCACAATACTTATGCCTATTCTCTCTTACTTTACAAGGTTTACATGAAGAGGGAGAATGCCGGCAGTTGGGATTCTGGGCTAGAAAAGGAGCAAATATTAGAGACCTATTCTGCACAGCTCCAAAAGTCCTGAAACTCCATGAAAGTCATTTTTGGATTAATAAAAAAAACTGAGCGGAAGAAATACCAGAGGGGGCCCACACCCTAGCCACGAGGGTGGGGGGCGGGCCCTACCCCCTGCCTCGTGGGCCCCCTGACAGCCCTCCGGTGGCCATCTTCTGCTATATGAAGTCTTTTACCATGGAAAAAATCATAAGCAAGCTTTTGGGATGAAACTCCGCCGCCACGAGGCGGAACCTTGGCGGAACCAATCTAGGGTACTAGCGGAGCTATTCTGTCGGGGAAACATCCCTCCGGGAGGGGGAAATCATCACCATCGTCATCACCATCGATCCTCTCATCGGGAGGGGGTCAATCTCCACCAACATCTTCACCAGCATCATCTCCTCTCAAACCCTAGTTCATTCTTGTATCCAATCTTTGTACCAAAACCTCAGATTGGTACATGTGGGTTGTTATTAGTGTTGATTACTCCTTGTAGTTGATAATAGTTGGTTTATTCGGTGGAAGATCATATGTTCAGATCCTTTATGCATATTAATACCCCTCTGATGATGAACATGAATATGATTTGTGAGTAGTTACGTTTGTTCCTGAGGACATGGGAGAAGTCTTGCTATAAGTAGTCATGTGAATTTGGTATTCGTTCGATATTTTGATGAGATGTATGTTGTCTCTCCTCTAGTGGTGTTATGTGAACATCGACTACATGACACTTCACCATTGTTTGGGCCTAGAGGAAGGCATTGGGAAGTAATAAGTAGATGCTGGGTTGCTATAGTGACAGAAGCTTAAACCCTAGTTTATGCGTTGCTTCGTAAGGGGCTGATTTGGATCCATATGTTTCATGCGATGGTTAGGTTTACCTTAATACTTCTTTTGTAGTTGCAAATACTTGCAATAGGGGTTAATCCTAAGTGGGATGCTTGTCCAAGAAAGGGCATTACCCAAGACCGGTCCACCCACATATCAAATTATCAAAGTAACGATCGCGAATCATATGAGCGTGATGAAAACTAGCTTGACGATAATTCCCATGTGTCCTCGGGAGCGCTTTTTCTCTATATAAGAACTTGTCCAGGCTACAAAAAGGATTGGGCCACCTTGCTGCAACTTATTTACTTTCATTGCTTGTTACCAGTTACAAATTACCTTATCACAAAACTATCTGTTACCGATAATTTCAGTGCTTGCAGAGAATACCTTACTGAAAACCGCTTGTCATTTCCTTCTGCTCCTCATTGGGTTCGACACTCTTACTTATCGAAAGGACTACGATAGAACCCCTACACTTGTGGGTCATCAAGACTCTTTTCTGGCGCCGTTCCTGGGGAGTGAAGCACCTTTGGTAAGTGGAACTTGGTAAGGAAAAATTTATATAGTGTGCTGAAATTTACTGTCACTTGTTACTATGGAACATAATCCTTTGAGGGGCTTGTTCGGGGTATCTTCACCCCGTCCAGAAGAGCAAAGAGTTGCTCCTCAACCTACTAAACCTACTGAAAATGTTTACTTTGAAATTCCTTATGGTATGATAGAGAAACTGCTAGCTAATCCCTTTGAAGGAGATGGAACATTGCATCCTGATTTACACCTAATCTATGTGGATGAAGTTTGTGGATTATTTAAGCTTGCAGGTATGCCCAATGATGTTATCAAGAAGAAGGTCTTCCCTTTATCTTTGAAGGGAGAGGCATTGACATGGTTTAGGCTATGTGATGATATGGGATCATGAAACTACAAACGATTCAAATTGGAATTTCACCAGAAGTTTTATCCTATGCATCTTGTTCATCGTGATCGTAATTATATATATAATTTTTGGCCTCGCGAAGGAGAAAGCATCGCTCAAGCTTGGGGGAGGCATAAGTCAATGTTATATTCATGCCCCAATCATGAGCTCTCAAGAGAAATGATTATTCAAAATTTTTGTGCTCGGCTTTCTCTCAACAATCACTCCATGCTTGATACTTTTGTACTGGTTCTTTTATGATGAAGACTATTGGATTCAGATGGGAGTTATTGGAAAGAATTAAACGCAACTCTGAAGATTGGGATATCGACAATGGTAAGGAGTCAGGTATGACACCTAAGTTTGATTGTGTTAAATCTTTTATTGATACCAATGTTTTCCGTGAATTTAGGACTAAATATGGACTTGACTCTGAGATAGTAGGTTCTTTCTGTGAATCATTTGCTACTCATGTTGACCTCCCTAAGGAGAAGTGGTTTAAATATAATCCTCCCACTGAGGTTAAAGTAGTTGCACCTATTAAATTTGAAGAAAAAACTGTCACTTATAGTGATCCTATTGTTCCTACTACTTATATTGAGAAACCACCTTTCCCTATTAGGATAAAGGATCATGCTAAAGCTTCAACTGTGGTTCGTAAGAGTAATACTAAAACACCTACACCATCCGAGAAAATTATTTGAACCTAGTATTGCTATGGTTAAAGATCTCTTGGCTGATAATATTGATGGGCATCTTATTTATTTCTGGGATGCAGCTGCTAGAATTGCTAGACCCGATGCTAAGAAACATAGACCTGTTGTAGGCATGCCTGTTATTTCTGTTAAAATAGGAGATCATTATTATCATGGCTTATGTGATATGGGTGCTAGCGCCAGTGCAATACCTCATTCCTTATATAAAGAAATTATGCATGATATTGCACTTGCTAAGATAGAAGAAATTGAAGTTACAATTAAGTTTGCCAATAGAGATACTATTTCACCAATTGGGATTGTTAGAGATGTTGAAGTCTTGTGTGGGAAAGTTAAATATCCTACTGATTTTCTTGTTCTTGGTTCCCCACAATATGACTTTTGTCCCATCATATTTGGTAGACCCTTCTTGAATACTGTTAATGCTAAGATAGATTGCGAAAAGGATGTTGTTACTATTGGTTTGGGGGATATGTCTCATGAGTTTAATTTTGCTAAGTTTCGTAGACAACCCCGTAATAAAGAATTGCCTAGTAAGGATGAAATTATTGGTCTTGCTTCTATTGCCGTGCCTCCTAATGATCCTTTAGAACAATATTTGCTAGACCATGAAAATGATATGTTTATGAATGAAAGAAGGAGATAGATGAAGTATTCTTTAAACAGGGACCTATTTTGAAACACAACTTGCCTGTTGAAATCCTAGGGGATCCTCCACCACCCAAGGGTGATCCCGTGTTCGAGCTTAAACCATTACCTGATACTCTTAAATAAGCTTATCTTGATGAAAAGAAGATATATCCTATTATTATTAGTGCTAACCTTTCAGAGAAGGAAGAGGAGAGATTATTGAAAACTCTGAAGAAGCACCATGCTGCTATTGGGTATACTCTTCATGATCTTAAGGGCATTAGTCCCACTCTATGCCAACACAAAATAAAATTGGAGAAAGACGCCAAACTAGTTATTGATCACCAACGACGGTTAAATCTTAAGATGAAAGAAGTGGTAAGAAAAGAAATACTAAAGCTCCTGGAGGCAGGTATAATTTATTCCGTTGCTGATAGTCAGTGGGTAAGTCCTGTCCATCGTGTCCCTAAGAAGGGAGGTATTACCGTCATTCCTAATGATAAATATGAATTGTTCCCGCAAAGAATTGTTACAGGTTATAGGATGGTAATTGATTTCCATAAGTTAAATAAAGCTATTAAAAAGGATCATTGCCCTCTACCTTTTATTGATCAAATGCTAGAAAGATTATCTAAACACACACATTTTTGCTTTCTAGATGGTTACTTTGGTTTCTCTCAAATACCTGTGTCAGCAGAGGACCAAGAAAAGACCACTTTTACTTGCCCTTTCGTTACTTTTGCTTATAGACGTATGCCGTTTGGTTTATGTAATGCACCTGCTACCTTTCAAAGATGCATGATGGCTATATTCTCTGACTTTTGTGAAACATTTGTGAGGTTTTCATGGATGATTTTTCCGTTTATGGGTCTTCTTTTGATGATTGCTTGAGCAACATTGATAGAGTTTTGTAGAGATGTGAAGATACTAGTCTTGTCTTGAATTGGGAGAAGTGCCACTTTATGGTTAATGAAGGCATTGTCTTGGGGCATAAAATTTCTGAAAGAGGTATTGAAATTGATAAAGCTAAGGTTGATGCTATTGAAAAGATGCCGTGTCCCAAGGACATTAAAGGTATCAGAAGTTTCCTTGGTCATGCCGGTTTTTATAGGAGGTTCATTAAGCACTTCTCTAAAATTTCTAGGCCTCTGACTAATCTCTTACAAAAAGATATTCCTTTTGTCTTCGATGATGATTGTGTAGAAGCATTTGAAATACTTAAGAAAGCTGTGATTTCTGCACCTATTGTTCAGCCACCTGATTGGAATTTACCCTTTGAAATTATGTGTGATGGTAGTGATTATGCTGTAGGTGTTGTTCTAGGACAAAGAGTTGATAAGAAACTAAATGTTATTCAATATGCTAGTAAAACTCTAGACAGTGCCCAGAGAAATTATGCTACTACTAAAAAAGAATTTTTAGCAGTTGTATTTTGCTTGTGATAAGTTTAGACCTTATATTGTGGATTCTAAAGTAACTATTCACACTGATCATGCTACTATTAAATATCTTATGGAAAAAAAGATGCTAAACCTAGACTTATTAGATGGGTTCTCCTATTACAAGAATTTGATTTGCATATTATTGATAGAAAGGGAGCCGAGAACCCCGTTGCAGATAACTTGTCTAGGTTAGAGAATGTTCTTGATGACTCACTACCTATTGATGATAGCTTTCTTGATGAACAATTAGCTGTCATAAATGCTTCTCGTACTGCTCCATGGTATGCTTATTATGCTAATTACATTGTTGCTAAATTTATACCACCTAGTTTCACATACCAGCAAAAGAAAAAGTTCTTCTATGATTTAAGACATTACTTCTGGGATGACCCACACCTTTATAAAGAAGGAGTAGATGGTGTTATTAGATGTTGTGTGCCTGAGCATGAACAGGAATAGATCCTATGCAAGTGTCACTCCGAGGCATACGGAGGACACCATGCTGGAGATAGAACTGCACATAAGGTACTGCAATCCGATTTTTATTGGCCTACTCTCTTCAAGGATGCCCGTAAGTTTGTCTTGTCTTGTGATGAATGTCAAAGAATTGGCAATATTCGTAGACGTCAAGAAATGCCTATGAATTATTCTCTTGTTATCGAACCATTTGATGTTTGGGGCTTTGATTATATGGGACCGTTTCCTTCCTCTAATGGGTGTACACATATTTTAGTTGCTGTTGATTACGTTACTAAGTGGGTAGAAGCTATTCCAACTAGTAGTGCTGATCATAACACCTCTATTAAGATGCTTAAAGAAGTTATTTTTCATAGGTTTGGAGTCCCTAGATACTTAATTACTGATGGTGGTTCACATTTTATTCATGGTGCTTTTCGTAAAATGCTTGCTAAGTATGATGTTAATCATAGAATTGCATCTCCTTATCACCCACAGTCTAGTGGTCAAGTAGAATTGAGTAATAGAGAGCTCAAATTAATTTTGCAAAGGACTGTCAATAGATCTAGGAAGAATTGGTCCAAGAAACTTGATGATGCATTATGGGCCTATAGAACTGCATATAAGAATCCTATAGGTATGTGTCCACATAAAATGGTTTATGGAAAAGCATGTCACTTACCTCTCGAACTAGAACATAAGGCATATTGGGCCATTAAAGAGCTCAATTATGATTTCAAACTTGCTGGTGAGAAGAGGTTATTTGACATTAGCTCACTTGATGAATGGAGAACCCAGGTCTACGGGAATGCCAAATTGTTTAATGTTGGTGATTATGTGTTGCTTTTCAACTCTCGTTTAAGATTTTTTGTAGGAAAACTTCTCTCTAAATGGAAAGGCCCTTACGTTATTGAGGAGGTCTATCGCTCCGGTGCCATAAAAATCAACAACTTCGAAGGCACGAATCCGAAGGTGGTGAACGGTCAAAAAATCAAACATTATATCTCAGGTAACCCAATAAATGTTGAAACTAATGTTATTGAAACCGTAACCCCGGAGGAGTACATAAGGGACACTTTCCAGAATGTTTCAGACTCCGAAAAGGAATAGGCATGTGGTACGGTAAGTAAACCGACTCCAAAACAGTTCTAATAGAAATTTTTCTCTGTTTTGGAATATTTAAGAAAATAGGAAAATAAGAAGTATTCTGGGAAGGACACGAGGTGTCCACGAGGGTGGAGGGCGCGCCCTACCCCCCTGGGTGCGCCCCCTGCCTTATGGGCACCTAGTGTGCTCTCCGGACTCTGTTTTCTTGCACGATACTTCTTTCAGTCGGTAAAAAATCATTATATAATCTCCCGAAGGTTTTGACCACCGTATCACGCAAATATCCTCTGTCTTTGGTTCGAGCTGTTTTCTGTCAGATTTTTCAAGGCCAGGCATCATGTCATCACCCTCCTCCAACAATGGAGGCAATGATGCTTAGCTAATGAAGATGGAGATGAAGAGAGAAGAACCCGGGGGGATCAACAAGGAGGATAGGATCAAGAAGGTCATGGAGGATCAAGCTCCAGCGGCAGAAGAAGAAGACATCCAACCTCTTCCCAACCTCTTTACCCCAACAGAGATTGAAGCTTTCAAGATGATTGAGTTAGCTCGCATACAAAATAAGTATCTCACACGTGAAAATATTTTGTTGAAGGACCATATCGTCGCACTCAACGGCATTATCTGCAAATTGGAAGAGCTCCTACGCTCGATGTGTGACTATCCATAATCATCACCACCTTCTTCACCAGCGAAGGAGACATAATCACATGGGTATGGGCACTCCCCTTGGCAACATCCAAGCTTGGGGGAGGTTCCCCGATATCGTATCACCATCACACTCCTATCTTTACCATTTTACTTAGTTCGATCCTTTTAGTAATCTCTTGATCTAGTAGAATAAAGCCTTGGTATGATTTAGTTTTGAGTTTTGCTTTATGATCCCTCTATGTAATCGAGTCCGTGAGCTATATATAATAAATATTAGTGTTGAGTCAAGGGCTTTGCTATTTTGCTATGATCTTGAGGGAATAAAAATAAAAGAAAGAAATCAAGAGATCATATTGATCTTATGGAGAGTAATGACTTCACATATAAAGAGTATGATGATTAAAAGTTGTTGAGAGTTGACAAACATAGTTTTGGTCATCATTGCAATTAATAAGAAGTAATAAAGAAAGATAGGTCTTCACATATAAATATTCTATCTTGGACATCTTTTATGATTGTGAGCACTCATTTAAATATGACGTGCTAAAGAGTTGATGTTGGACAAGGAAGACAACGTAATGGGTTATGTTCTCTCATATCCGAATTAAAGTATATTTTCATGGATCATCCAACATGTTGAGCTTGCCTTTCCCCCTCATGCTAGCCAAATTCCTTGCACCAAGTTGAGATACTACTTGTGCTTTCAAACATCCTTAAACCCAGTTTTGCCATGAGAGTCCACCATATCTACCTATGGATTGAGTAAGATCCTTCAAGTAAGTTGTCATGTTGCATGCAATAAAAATTGCTTTCTAAATATGTATGACTTATTAGTGTGGAGAAAATAAGATTTATACGATCTTGTGAAATGGAAGCAATAAAAGCGATGGACTACATAATAAAGGTCCGTATCACAAGTGGCAATATAAAGTGACGTTCTTTTGCATTAAGATTTTGTGCATCCAACCAAAAAGCACATGACAACCTCTACTTCCCTCTGCAAAGGGCCTATCTTTTACTTTCGTCTTATACATTAAGAGTCACGGTGATCTTCACCTTTCCTTTTTACATTTTATCCTTTGGAAAGCACCTTGTGTTGGAAAGATCCTAATATATATATATCCAATTGGATGGAAGTTAGCATGAACTATTATTACTGACATTACCCTTGAGGTAAAAGGTTGGGAGGCAACACTATAAGCCCATATCTTTCTCTGTGTCCGATTAAAACTCCATAACCATAAGTATTGCGTGAGTGTTAGCAATTGTGGAAGACTAAATGATAGTTGAGTATGTGGACTTGCTGAAAAGCTCTTATATGGACTCTTTCTTTTGTTATGATAAATTGCAATTGCTTTAATGACCGAGATCATAGTTTGTTAGTTCTCAATGAAATTTCTAATTCATACTTGACATGGTGAATAGATTGTTACTTGAGCATAAGAAATCATATGACAAAATATATTTATGTTGCTGTTATAAGAATGATCATGATATCCTCATGTCCGTATTTTATTCCTGAGGACATGGGAGAAGTCTTGCTATAAGTAGTCATGTGAATTTGGTATTCATTCGATATTTTTATGAGATGTATGTTGTCTCTCCTCTAGTGGTGTTATGTGAACATTGACTACATGACACTTCACCATTGTTTAGGCCTAGAGGAAGGCATTGGGAAGTAATAAGTAGATGATGGGTTGCTAGAGTGACAGAAGCTTAAACCCTAGTTTATGTGTTGCTTCGTAAGGGGCTGATTTGGATCCATATGTTTCATGCTATGGTTAGGTTTACCTTAATACTTCTTTTGTAGTTGCGGATGCTTGCAATAGGGGTTAATCATAAGTGGGATGCTTGTCCAAGAAAGGGCAGTACCCAAGCACCGGTCCACCCACATATCAAATTATCAAAGTAACGAACGCGAATCATATGAGCGTGATGTAAACTAGCTTGATGATAATTCCCATGTGTCCTCGGAAGCACTTTTCTCTATATAAGAACTTGTCCAGGCTTATCCTTTGCTACAAAAGGATTGGGCCACCTTGCTGCACCTTATTTACTTTCATTGCTTGTTACCCTTTACAAATTACCTGATCACAAAACTATCTGTTACCGATAATTTTAGTGCTTGCGGAGAATACCTTACTGAAAACCACTTACATTTCCTTCTGCTCCTCGTTGGGTTCGACACTCTTACTTATCGAAAGGACTACAATAGATCCCCTACACTTGTGGGTCTCGGATAGTGTCTCCAAATCTTCAAGGCATGCACCACCGCAGCCAATTCCAAGTCATGAGTTGGATAATTTCCTTCGTGAGGCCGTAGTTGTCGAGATGCATAGGCCACAACCTTGCCATCTTGCATGAGTACACATCCGAGTCCTTTCCTGGATGAGTCGCAGTAGACGTCAAAACTGCAGTAGATGTCGGGAAGAGTCAATACTGGCGCGGATGTCAGTCTGGTTTTTAACTCGTTGAAGCTCTTTTCGCAGTCCTCAGTCCATTCAAACTTCTTATCCTTCTTTAGGAGCTCTGTCATTGGCTTGACAATCTTAGAGAATCCTTTGATAAAGCGGTGATAATACCCAAGTAATCCAAGGAAACTCCAGATTTCTGAGACCGTCGTGGGTGCGGCCCAATCAAGCACATCTTTCACTTTACTTTGATCCACGGATATACCTTCAGCTGAGAGAATATTCCCTAAAAATCCCACTTGATAGAGCCAAAATTCACATTTGCTTAACTTTGCATAACGCTAATGGTCACGGAGTCTTTGCAAAACTGCTCGGAGGTGGCCCTTGTGCTCTTCTTTGCTCTTTGAGTAAATGAGGATGTCATCGATGAACACCACCACAAACTTGTCCGAGAAATCCATAAACACCTTATGCATCATATGCATGAAAAAGGCTGGGTCGTTGGTGAGACCGAATGACATAAGAATATATTCATAAAGACCGTACCGACTAGTGAATGCGGTCTTGGGAATATCTTCCTTCCCAATTTTGAGTTGATGATATCCGGTCCTCAAATCAATCTTGGAGAATACTTTGCCCCCACTAAGTTGATCAAACAAATCATCATTTCTTGGTACTGGATACTTGTTCTTGATGGTGACGTCATTCAGCTGTCGGTAGTGTACACACACCCGAAGACTGCCATCCTTTTTATCCACAAATATAGTGGGTGATCCCCAAGGTGAAGAGCTTGGACGGATGTATCCTTTCTGCAGCATCTCATTGAGCTGTTTCTTTATCTCCACCAATTGCGACGAAGGCATCCGATAATATTTCTTATATATCGGTGCAGTCCCGGGCACCAAGTCAATTGCAAACTCCAGTTCTCTGTCTGGCGGCATTCCTGGCAATTCCTCAGGAAATACATCTGGATACTCACTGACCACAAGAATTGATTCCACTTCTTCGGCCATAGCTGAGAAAACCATATCCTTCTTGGGTATACTTCTGCGGGCATAAAAGCTTGCGATGCAACCTTCCTGATTAACCATGGTGACTTCTCTGGTCGCACATTTGATGCATATACTTGGTATTGGGTCAACCAATTCATTCCCAGAATAATGTCCAATTTATCAGATTCAATGACTATCAAGGTTGTTGGAAACTTGACTCCCTTTATCTCAATTTCCAAATTTCGGCAGACCAGATTACTTCGGAGCACCAATCCCGGGGATTGTACCATCATAATTTTGCCCATAATCGAGCAAGGAAATTTCTTTTGGGCAACAAAACTCCACGAAATAAAAGAGTGGGAAGCCCCAGAATCGAATAAAATTACTGTAGGTATGCTATTAACAGGGAACATACCAATGACGACTTCCGGGTCTTCTTGGGCTTCGTCAGCAGAGATATGATAGAATTTGGCCTTGGATGGCTCTCGGGTCGGAATATGTCTCCACGTGGTTGACTTGTGGACAGTTGGAAGCTATTGGTTTGCCGTTCTTCGGACATTGTCTGGCGTAATGTCCGATTTGTCCACAGCTAAAATAGGCATTGTTGCGCTGGCAATCTTCATGTACCGGGTTGGTTATAACATTCTTGACTTGAGTAGTGGTCTTGTTGACATTCTGCTGCCAGTTGGGTTTGTACTAAACCTGAGTCTGTTGCCAGGTACGAGCCTTCTGCACTGGTTGCATATCCTTCTTAGGCTCGAATTTTCGCTTGTGGTCATTATTTGCGGGCCTGCTGTCGTGCATGAGCTTGTGTTCCCTTTCTGCGATGAGGGCCTTGTTCACCAGAGTTCGGAAGTCCGGAAAATAAACATGCTGAGAGTGCATCTGAGGTGCTGGTTCAGTCCGCCAAGGGTGTCGGCATTCTGGGGACGGGGGTACCCAGACTTGCCTGCCTGCAGCCTGCGGCGTGGCTCATGGAGTGGCCCAGTACGGCCCATCTTCATCAACACATACTCAAGACCCTCGCGAGGGGCCAAGCCTTGCGGGGCGGACGACAGGAGGCTTCCTCGGGCACAGCCTCGTCAGGTTGGCTCGCGAGGAGGCGGAGAGATCAAGGCGGGGTACCTCACGAGGTGCCCATGACGCAAGCCATGACGACTGAGGCCAGGCTGGCGCCAGACGGGCGCCGGCCTGTGCAGAGTCCTTGTTTCCTCTTTGGTGCAAAGGGGGCAAGCGCAGGCAGGAGTATCAAGCAAAGGCAACCATTTCGGTGCAACAAGACCAAGACCAGCAGGACGGCAGGATGGAGGTCATCGTGGAGCCCAAGCCGGCGCCACCGTCAGGGTCTTTGGTAGGCGAGGACCGACTTTAGTCAGGATAAGTGTACTAGATGTTCCCCTTCAAAATGGCCAATTGTTGGCGCCCTTCCCTCTCAATATTTGGGAAGAGGCCCAGGGCCTCCCTCTATAAATAGATCTAGCCACCGCGAAGGGAGGAGAGGAAGAAGAGAGAGAGGAAGAAGAGAGGGGAGGAGAAAATAGATTGGGGGAGGAGAGAGAGATTTTTGGTAGACTAGAGAGAGAGAAGGGGTGACTGAACTCACCCAAGCAGTTCATCGCACCAGCCAAGAACAGCCCCTCGCGAGGCTGTTCTTCCTTGTACTATTCATCATTAGTCCCTGAGGCAATCCACCACACCACAAACTGGAGTAGGGTATTACACCACAATGGTGGCCTGAACCAGTATAAACTCGTGTCCCTTGTGTTGTTCTTCGTGTAGTTTAGATCCTTGCGAGGCGAGGAAACGTGGGTAGGCAGGAGGTGTGATCTCCGCGTGCACCCCAGAGTTCGAACCTTGAGGGTCTGCCGGAACCCGAAATCCAACATTTGGCACGCCAGGTAGGGGTGCGCCGGAATCCGCCTTTCGTCACCTCGTGTTTCGCCGCCCGTCGCATCCATGTCGGACGCTCGTCGAGCCCGCGCCGAGCTCCGGGCCGCTCTCGCCACTTGCGTCGCCCAGACAGCCCCCGTTGGCGGGCGCCCCCACAGTTCCCCGTCGCCTGCTGTCAACGCCGCCACCGGCCCGGCGGGGAACGAGGAGCGGGCGTCATCCCTGCATCCTTCGGTGCGGCGAGAAGGCTGCACCGCCAGCCCGTCGCTGACTCCAGCCGGTTCCTCGTCCCACGCCCGTCGCGCTCCTGCGGACGTGCACGCCGCGCAGCTCCTGGCATGGGAGCTCCTGCACTACCATCCCGTCGAGTGGCTCGCCCGTATCACCGAGCTCGTCAGCGCCGCTGGGGGCTCCCCTATGCCATCCCTCTCGTTGCACCGCGCCCCGCCCTGCGCGGGCGACGAAGCTCCGGGGGCGCCTGAGCCGCCTCCCCCCAAGAAGGCGCCTTGGCCCCAAGGCGCGTGGCCCTTGGGTGGAACCCACTCCGTCCAGCACCAGCACAGCAAGAGAAGAGTTGCCAAGAGATCCCTCGCCCCCAAGAAGCTGCCCGTGTGCTCCCCGCACCGGCCCTGCACGAACGCGGTCCTGCTCCAGCGCGTGAAGACCCCGTGCTGCTCCTGGCGGCAGCGCACAGAGACTTCCAAGATCAAGCTCTCCGTCACCCAAGGCCTTCTGCGGCCACTGCAGGCTGCCGTGCCTTCACCGCCGAGCTGCGCAGCGTGGCCTGGCCGGGCAAGTTCAAGCCAGATCTGCCCCCGCGCTATGATGACATGGCTGACCCTGCGGAGTTCCTCCAGCTCTATGAGCTGGGCATCGAAGCCGCCAACGGGGACGAGAAGGTCATGGCGAACTAGTTCCCCATGGCGCTCAAGGACGGTGCCCACACCTGGCTCCTGAACCTGGCTCCTGGCACGATCTCCTCCTGGGACGAGATGCGCACCCGATTCATCGCCAACTTCCAAGGAATCCGCGACCGGCCCCCAGCCATGAGCGACTTGCGCCGCATCAAGCAGCAGCCGGGAGAGACCTTGCAGAAATTCATCCAGCGTTTCAATAGCGCTCGCCTTAAGATCCCCATGGTGTCTGAGGAGGCCATCATCTCATCCTTCTCCGACGGCGTGCGTGACGTCAAGATGAGGGAGGAGCTTGCGATCCATGAGGACCTGTGCACCTCCCTGGAGCTGTTCAATTTGGCGACCAAGTGCGCTAGGGCTGAGGAAGGGCGCCTTTCCCTCCTTGAGCTGCCAGCTGCCGACCCAGAAGAGAAGAAGCCTAAGGTCAAGGACGTGAAGCGCAAGGGGGCTGCCATACTTGCAGCAGATCCGGACACCAAGCAAGGCAGGGATCAGCCTGAGTCATCCAAGGGTAGCCGGTATTGCATGTACCACGACCTCCACACCCACAACACCAACGAATGCCAAGAGCTCAGGGCCGTGCGGGGCGTGCGTGCCGGCCGACGCCCTGAGCGCAGCGACCGGGGCTATGGCCGAGGAGAAGGAAGAGGTGGAGGACGATGGGAAGACCGTGGCCCTCGCCAAGGGTGGCGTGACCGACCTCGCGAGGACCGCTGGCAGGACCAGCCTCATGAGGGAGGTTGGAGGGACCCGCCTTGCGAGGGAGGTTGGATGGATCAGCCTTGCGAGGATCGCCCACAAGGAAACGCGGGCCTCCCTCCTCTGCCACCACAGCCGAGGAGGAATGAAGACCATCATCGGGACGAGGGGGCTGGAGGCTTCCAGGATCCACGCGCAATCGCTTGCATCTTGGGCGGCACTCAAGCCCCGGCCTCTCAAAGCATCTTCAAGCAGTTTGCTCGCGAAGTGAATGCAGTCCTCCCCAAGCTTGAGGCCACACGCCCTCTCAGGTGGTCAGCATGCGCCATCACGTTCAGCTCAGCGGATCAGCTCAAGTGCGCGGCCACAGCCGGAGTCCTTCCGATGCTTTGTTCCCCAATCATCAGCAATGTGCAAGTCACCAGGACCCTCATCCATGGCGGAGCAGGGCTCAATGTCCTATCCGTCAAGACGTTCAACAATCTCCAAGTGCCATACAATCAGCTCCAGCCAACCAAGCCTTTCTCAGGAGTCACTGATGGTTCCACGGTTCCGATAGGGCAGGTCCGCCTTCCTATTACCTTCGGGAAGCGTGGCAACTACCACACCGAGCACATTGACTTCAACGTCGCTCACATTCGCCTGCCATACAATGCCATCCTCGGGTACCCAGCCCTGGCCAAGTTCATGGCCGTGACTCATCACAGCTACAATGTCCTCAAGATGCCAGGAAGCGGTGGAGTCATCACGGTGCCTTGTGAAGAGAGAGACATTGTGTGTTCTCTGGAACGTGCTTTCCAAGCTGCGTCAATTGAAGACCCAGATCACAGGAGCAGGAGGCTTCCCGAGGCTGCCCCTAAGAAGAAGAAGACATCACCTGGTCCGACCCCTCGGGAGGCAGGCCCCTCAGGGTCCGCGCCTGTTCAGGGGGCACCTCCTTTTGTCGCATAGGAAGGCGCGACCGGCGCCCTCCTCGAGCAAGGCTCGGGGGTTCTCTCCTGGAGGGCCATCGACTTTGCTAGGATCACGAGGGAGGCGCTCAGGCACCACTTGGAGGCGTGCTTTAAAGCACGTTTCCTTCAGGAAGGAGCAAGGCAAGGAGGCCCAAACCCTCAGGAGTTCGTCAGCGAGATCATTCAGAAGCTGCAGGAGTCAAGAGTCATGAGTGGCAGCCACCGCTTACCCGCCGTAGCTCCCCATCCAGGCGAGGATGGTGGGCTGCGCATCTGCATCGACATACCAGGACTCAACCGAGCCGCCTCTCAGGAGCGCCTCTGGCCCTCACGCGTGGGATGCTGCGAAGGTCCACCCCACAGCTATGTTCGCATGCCTTACGGCCTGCCGAACGCGGCTGCTGTGCGTCAGCGCCTCATGAGGAGCACCCTGGAGGCTCAAGCGGCCAGGCATTCTACAATCCTGGCGGTGATGGAGATGGTCCGCGAGGAGCCGCCAGCGCCTCTGGAGCCTCCTGAGGCTCCTGGGCCTAGGGGCTCGTGAAGATCGGCTTCCACAGCGCATGCCGTCCTCTACTTCAGCATCCCTTCATCTTCAACATCATCAGGTGACATCCTTCGAGTTTCATTTTCAGCTGGGAGCGCCCCCCAGGGCTGCATCATTCCCAGGCCGCGTGGGTCCGTCCCTACGGCATGTATCCCTTTGGTTCATGCTTTTATCTTACTTTATCGGGGGCGCCCCTCGGGCTGCATTATCCCCAAGCCACTCGGGCCAAACCCAGTGGCATGTATCCCTCTCGCGTTTATTCGAGTCGTACGCTTGACTCATCATGATCATTACTTGATGCCTGTCCACGGCACCCTTCTTCCTTCATGTCGGCCGCTTGCACGTTAAAGGGGGGGGGGTACCTGAGCATAGCGACTCATGGGCTCTTACTGGCTCTCCAGCCCTCACCCTCTGGCTTTGTCCACGGCATCGCGACCTGGCATACCAGCGACGGCTTAGCTCGCTCGAGGGCCAGGACCTGAGGACGTAGAGGGTCGGCATCTAACCAAATTTGCAGGAACACATTACAAGTAAAGGCCCAGAGCTAGGCGCAACCCGCCTTGAGGTAGGCCCCCGTGAGTCCCGCGCTGGCTCACGGGTGCCGAGATACACCTCGTCAGGTCCTACCATGCCAGCCACGTGCCAGGGCGGGGCTGTACACGCCCCGGGGGCTCCTCCCAGAGGGGAGCCCCCTCCCACGCACTAGTGGAAGCACCATGCTCCGTGCTGGATGACGACACTGCCGAGGAGCGGCTATGCCCGTACGTATACGGAAGCGCTATGCTCTGCGCTGGTGATAAACAACCGAGGGTGGCCCCCGACCGCATCAACCTCAGGGAGCCCAGAGCTCAATCTCCGGCCCCATCGTAACGCCTCCCCTTGGGAGTGCCGCGCGAGGGGGCTGGGCACGGGGGCTACGCCTGGGTCATGCCCAGGCGCACACCACCCAGCCAGGCCCCTCGTGCCTGGTTCATCGCACGTCTCTCCCCGAGCGGAGCCAAGGTACGAAGGCCGTTTGAACGTCAAGGGGGACTCCTGAGCATCACGACTCAGGAGCCTAACTGGTCACGTAGCCCCTCACCCCTTAGTTCCGAAAGGCTAACGACGCTTGAGGTATGCGCGGGGCCGGGCTCTGCCGACGTAGAACGGTAAATTTACTCATACATCTCCCCTCCCTACTTGCTATTCGCGCGTCAAGGGGGACTCCTGAGCATCGCGACTGAGGAGCCTAACTTGTCACGTAGCCCCTCACTCCTTGGTCCCGTCCTGGTTTCCGGTCGGGGCTAACGGCGGCTGAGGTATGTGCGGGGCCGGGCTCCGCCGACGTAGAACACAAGCAAGTAGGAAGGAAAAGCGCAAATCTCAAGGAATTCAAAAGCAAATATTACAGTCCGTAGAGTTCTTTCACAACGCCAAACACAAGTTTAAACGCCTCCACGAGGCATGATGCATGTTGCAGGAGCTAAAAACAGGACAGGAGCCGCGAAGGGGTCACTTTCTGGCAGCGCCATCGCTGGTGGCGGAGGTGCGCTGGGCGACTCCGCCTCGTGGAGCCTCAGGATCGGCAGTGCCTCGCTTTGGCTTGGTGCTGAAAGCATGAAACTTCGCCAGCAAAGCCTCCGCTCGACCCTTCACGACCTCAACAGCGACAGCAGCAAGCTCGCCGCTCACAGGCTCCAGCAGGCTGTCAAGGTCAACGCCGGGGTCGCGGAGGTAGACGTGGGTGAAGACGCGCGTCAGCGCTGCAGAAGAAAGGACACGTGCTTCAGCCTCAGCCGTGGGGCCGAGGCCGAGGGCAACATCTTCAAGGGCGCGGACCAGGAAGGGAAGCAGCTTGGCGGGGCCAACCTCGGCGTCGGCCAGCGGGCTCTCCAGGCCGCTGTCATAAAGTGTCTTCAGCAAGGTGCGAGCCTTCTCCTCTAGCTTCGTGAAGGCCACGTGGTCCTCGGCCAGGACCCGCGCCTTGCCGTCCAGCTCGATCCTCTTCGCCTCCAACGCCTGCTCCAGCGCACCTAAGCGGTCATGGTATTCATCAAGTTTGGCATCTCGGTCCTTGGCGGCAGCCTCATGAGCCTTCATATCTTCCTCCTTCTCCTGGCGGTCACGGGCCTCCTTGGCGAGCTGGTCGCGCAGGCCTTGCAGCTCGCTCTCCAGCACCTTGCAGCAACCCCGGACATCCGCAACCTCACCCAAGGCGGCGTCGCGAGCGGCCTTGGCCTCAAGGATGGCCTGCTTCTCCTCGTCGCAAGCCGTCGCGGCCTGAGCCAGCGCCGCTCGAACTGAAGCATCAGAGCGGACCCAGCTGGAGGCCAGCTCCAGGCGCCCGGTCACCAAGCGAGGGTCGGCGCCTAGAAGATCTTCTCGCAGCCGGTCCAGCCCAGCAGCAGCACGATCCAGGACAATAGAAGGAGTCGGAGAAATGGCAGTTGGCAGAGTAGGAGGAGAAGACAGCTGCGTGATCACCGCACCATGAGTTGGGACCTTCTGTGCCCCGATGACTGCGGCAGTGGCGTCAGGCAGGGACACCTCGGGAGTCGCTTGGACCATGGGGGCTGAGCTCGCCCCACCTCGCCCCGCCAGGCCTCGCAAGGATGATCGGGCAGGGGAGGCCCGGGCCTTGTTGCCCCCTTCTCCCGCGGGTGAAAGTGCTGCCCTGGGCGAAGCCTCAGGGGCCCCCTTCAGCTTTTTCGCCGCAGGCACCGGCCTAGCCAAGGAGTATGGACGTCAAGCCTCAGCCACAAAGCAAGAAGCAAAACGAGAGTCAAGCACTTACTGGTCATCGCTCGCGGGCTCAAGCAACCTCCGGCCGAACTTGAAGCCCGAGAGCCGGCTGCTGGGATCAACCTCAAGAGACTCGGGAGAAGGAGGCACGCCTAAAGATCACCTTGGAGCCGGAGCAGGCCCGCGGAGAACCAGCCCCGTCTTGTCCTTCTTCGGGATCAGGGGCGAGCACCCACCGCCTTGCTCGTCGCCATCCTTGTTGTCGTCCGGCATGAGGCGAAGAGCGCGGGGCCTGCGCCGAGGGAGGGGCGCTCTCGACTCCCCATCAGTTGCCTCCGAATCGGGCTCCTCTTCCTGCCCCTCCTCTTCCTCCTCTCTACCGGAGTCGCCGGAGGATACGTTCACCGTCGCCAGGGCCGCCAGGTCCTCAGGAACCTCCGCGGGCACAGGTCCGTCCCCGTTAAAGGCGGGCATGGAGTTCACCACCTGCTCCCAATCATCCCGAAGGAACAGGGGTACGGGAGCACCTTCCAATCTCGCCACGTCTCTCCCAACCAAGGATTGGAGGACCGCGCCCAGATCTTCGTCGGCCAGGACTTTGGAGCTCGGGCGAAGGGCGGAATCGCCCCCCCTCCCTCGAGCCTCCACAGCGGAAGCGAGTGTTCTCGGAGCGGAGCCACCCGGTGCTCCAGGAACTCCCTCAGGAGCGACGCCCCGGTCAGTTTCGCCGTCGCCATGTTGCCCGGCCACAGGTCCGCGTCCATCCTCTCTAGCACTGGCTTCACGCGGGGATCGATGAGCTCCACGCGGGACCAAGCGTCGACAGACTCGGGCTGCCTCATGGGCAGAATCAGCCGGGGATGGATGCGCCCAGCATCCACCATGACCCACTTGCTCCTGAAGCCTTCAATCCTCTTCCCGGGGTTCGAGATAGCATTGGAGCTAGCGTACGCAACGAAGCTCGCGCACGCGGTGATGGGGCCGCGAGAGACCCGGAGGTAAAAGTAATGGCGCAACAAGGCCACCGAGGGCCTTACCCCAACATGAGCCTCGTAGTAGTAGGAGAAAATTGCCAGGAGAAGAACAGAGTTGGGATGGAGGTGCAGAGCTTGCAGGTTGTAATGGTGGAGAACAGAAAGGAAGAACTCGGAGGGGGGCACCAGACCGGCGGCGATAGCGCTCACGAAGAGTGGGTAGAAGGTGCTTCCTTTGTCCTCGGGAAGGGCTGAACCAACCTTGAGCACGGCTGCCCCGTCGTTGCCTTGCGCCGCCATCATCTGGCGCTTCCGAGCAAGGTTCTTCTTTGACACATTCGGAGGATCCAGAGCGGGCGAGTACCATGCTCCGGCTGGGGTCTGACGAGGCACCATGCCTTGCTAAGATGCAGGGTTGGAGTAGATCTGGGGATTTCGGTAGCGAGAAGGCTATGAGCGAGAAAGGGGATCTGGGCAATGACTGGAGAAGGCAAAGAAGGTAAGCCTAGACGGGTACCGCTCTCTTGTCAATTTGTGCAGTTGTCAAGGCGTCGTGGGGGAGCCAGGACATGCATGTCCAATCAACCGCCACGCGGCGCCCAAGGCCACAGGCTGATGCAGCCCGTGGCGCTTCGTACTTGCCCCTTCGCTTCTCTGCTAAGCCAAGTCCAGGCGCGCCTTGGGCCCGGGGGCTACTATCGGCGTTTTGGGGACGGGGTACCCAGACTTGCCTGCCTGCGGCCTGCGGCGGCTCAGGGAGTGGCCCAGTATGGCCCATCTTCATCAACACATACTCAAGACCCTCGCGAAGGGCCAAGCCTCGCGGGGCGGACGTCAGGAGGCTTCCTCGGGCACAGCCTCGTCAGGATGGATCACGAGGAGGCGGAGAGATCAAGGCAGGGTGCCTCACGAGGTGCCCATGATGCAAGCCATGACGACCGAGGCCAGGCGGGCGCCAGGCGGGCGCCAGCCTGCGCAGATTCCTTGTTTCCTCTTTGGTGCAAAGGGGCAAGTGCAGGCAGGAGTATCGAGCAAAGGCAACCATTTCGGTGCAACAAGACCAAGACCAACAGGACGGTAGGATGGAGGTCATCGTGGAGCCCAAGCCGGCGCCACCGTCAGGGTCTTTGGCAGGCGAGGACCGACTTTAGTTAGGATAAGTGTACTAGATGTTCCCCTTCAAAATGACCAATTGTTGGTGCCCTTCCCGCTCAATATTCGGGAAGAGGCCCAGGGCCTCCCTCTATAAATAGAGCTAGCCACCGCAAAGGGAGGAGAGGAAGAAGAGAGAGAGGAGGAGAAAAGAGATTGGGGGAGGAGAGAGAGATTTTGGGTAGACTAGAGAGAGAGAGGCGACTGAACTCACCCAAGCAGTTCATCGCACCAGCCAAGAACAGCCCCTCGCGAGGCTGTTCTTCCTTGTACTATTCATCATCATCCCCTGAGGCAATCCACCACACCGCAAACTGGAGTAGGGTATTACACCACAATGGTGGCCTGAACCAGTATAAATCTCGTGTCCCTTGTGTTGTTCTTCGTGTAGTTTAGATCCTTGCGAGGCGACGAGACGTGGGTAGGCAGGAGGTGTGATCTCCGCATGCACCCCAGAATTCGAACCTTGAGGGTCTGCTGGAACCCGAAATCCGACAAAGGGATCTGTCGATCTTCCCTCTTCGGTGGCCACATCATAGAGAGAATACCAGGTCAAATGGTTGAATTTATTCAGGTACTCACTTACTGACATGCCTCCTTGAGTAAGGGCGAGAAATTCACTCTACTTGATCTTCATAATTCCGGTGGGTATATGATACTTGCGGAAATGATCCTTGAATTTGGGCCACGAAATTTCCTTGTCCGCGGGCCACATAGCTTTAGCATTATCCCACCATATAGCTGAGGCTCCTTTGAGATAATGCGTTGCGAACGGAACCTTGTCTCCTTCTTCAGTGCGAGCAATTTCTAGCTTTCTCTTAATGGTCCTCAACCAATCATTGGCTTCCAATGGATCAACAGTTTGACTGAAACAGGGAGGCTTGGTCCTTTGAAAATCTGACAACTTGGAGTAATGACCATTCTGATTTCCATTCTGTCCAACCATAACTTGCACACTTTTCAACATCTCCATCAGATCATTGTTTCTTCTTTCTTCAAACATTCGCATAATCTGCTCAGTGAGGGCAGACGTGGCAGTGGAGGTGGTGGTGGCTGGTATGGCTTGGGGGAATGTCCTGCTTGTCGTGCGGAGCGACGAATAGGGACATCCTCGCAAGGTTTGCTGCTGCTACCTCCCCGAGTCATCCTATTATTTATTTTCCCAATACAAGGCAACCGCGATGAGAAATATCCAAAAATGGGAGGAAAAAGCCAGTGACAAACCCAGAAAAACACGGCGAAAAGAAACCAAGGCGAATAAAAAGGTTCCAACATAATTATACATAGACTCAGCATAAAAGATAACATCATGACGGGTTCACCACCCTCATACATGAAACTAAACATCATGACGCGTACGACTACAGCCATACATCATACTCATGACGAAGATGATACTCTAGTGATATACTGCTCGGTTGGTGCTGCTGCAGGCTCCTCTCCCGAGCCGGACTCAGACCCTGAACTGATAGTGGAGACCTCCGAATTAAAAGAAACGCGACGACGCTGCCTCGAGGACTCTCCCTCAGGGGCAGGTGCGAGACGGGATCTAAGCATAGGAGCTGCAGGAGTAGCGACAGGAGAAGACCACACAACAGGAGCACTGCGAGGATTCACTGCCAAAGGGTTTGTGGTACCCTGGGTGGTCACCGGGGTACTAGAAGTGGGAGGAATGTATGGAGTGAAACCGACAGTGGGTAGCGGGTTCCTATTCCAAGCTGCGGCAAGGGCTATCCGAGCTCGGGTTAGCTCTCGAGCTAACTCATAGATCAAGAGATAAGTGGCAGTGATATAGAGAGAAAGGTGGCTAGAAGGACGATCGCACGTCGGATCAATAAGAGGGAAGCCAATACGCCCATTCTCGTGCAAAGATGGGTAGTAGTAAAAACCTGGGTGGGTGTGCATGCGAACCTCATTGTAGCGCAAGTCTACAAGAGCCTTGATAACAACAAACTGGACCGCCTGAGATGGCGTAGAAGCGAAACCACCCTTAGAGGAATGAGTGTAAGCACCGGAAGGGGAACTATGGTGTAGAGTGACCTCAGCATAATACTCATACAGCGAACCGGTCAGCTGCTCTTGATACACCTGATACACTGGATCAGCACCCTCTGGATAGAGTCGTCGCAACACGTTCTGAAGCAGGTGCGGCGATGTGTACGGAGCTGGCTCAGGATGGTACAAGATCGGAACTGGTGCCATCTACACTCACAATCACCAGATGATTAGTAATAACAACAATTAAACATGCATGCAATGCAGCAATCACTTTCTATGACTACCGGCACTCAGACGCAACTATCTACCATTCCACTAAAGCACTAACGGTCTAGCGTGTCCTACAATCAGCGCGGCTTTGATACCAAGCGTTGTGGCACCCCGGCTCAGAGCAACCGCTTTACCTTGCATTGCTAGCCTAGAGATCAAGTCTTCTAGCAACACACAACAACATGGCACAGAAACAACCACTTTATTAATGCTAGCAGATACATAAGTCTGATATTACGTCGAGATAAGAGGCCAAGCGGCACATACGGTGCAGCTGAACAGTATGTACATTATTTAATGAACATGAAGGGGCCTCGATCATAAACTACGCGGCAGCGGAATAACGACGAAGTGGAACTCCATAGCACAGGGACACAGACGTGGACACGATCTAAACGCGGGAAGCTCTCCGATCTGATACGTCTTGCCTGAAAGCTGGCATGACACACTAGGTCAGTACATTGAATGTACTTGCAAGCTCACAACAAACATAAGCACAATGAAAAACAGTATCATGACAATTAACCAGGTCAACGCAATGCAATTAATACTACTGATGCAATGAAACCGACATGTGCACCGAGTCCCTCAGACTCGCTTACCAGATGGGTTACCATTGTAACCAAACAGTGATCATACCCAGATCACAATTGTGGCTTGCCTTAGTGCAGAGGGGGTTCACACTCCTCCTGGATAGATTCAAGACACGTCTCTCCCTCTGAAAATATTTAAAAACCAATAAACGTAATATCAAGAACCACTCTGAAAATCACCAAAAATTCTAGGCAGCAAGGAAAAATCCACACTTTGTTGTGCTGCTAGAGTTTTCTGAAACAAACACAGTGCAAAAAGAATTAGCTCATTTGGACTTATAGGCTAGGAGATATCAATGGTCAAAGCTCTTGTCAAAATATTTGAATATATTTGAATTAACAGAAAACCAGGGGGGTGACGTCGATGGCGTAAAGCCAAAAGATGCCTCCACTCGTACCGCTTCGGGTGTGAGTGGAGAGGCTGACACTGGGCCCCACCAGTCAGGAGAGAGGAGAGGGGGAGAGAAACAGAACGCGACGGCGCTTCGCCGGAGCTAACGCCGGTAAGGAAGGGTTCTTAGGCAAAACTAGAGGGATAGGATTGAAGTGGGGGCTACGACGCACCTGCCTGTACCCGTGGCACGATGAGAGACGGCCGGAGCGGCTCGCAATCAACCTCACGAGCAGCGGTGGTGGTCGGTTCTTGCCGGAGAGGAAGAAGGCAACGACGTGGGGTGGTTCCAGGGGCTCTACGGCTTCGGGGCGTCGCTAGAGGGTCTCCAGGTACATGCCTAGGTGGTCGGTTGGGCTCCAGGAGGTCGGGGACGGGGTGGCCAAGCTATGTGTTTCGCCGGCGAGCTCAGGTCGGGTACGACGGCTAGAGGCCTGCCTAGCCGGGTTGCGGCTGTGCTGCGTGCTCGTGGAGGTTGGGTGGTGCTGTGGGTGGCTCTGGGACGGCGAGGGGGAAGGGGGTACGTGTCGCCGCCGGGGTTCTCTAGAAGATGGCGAGAGGCGACGAGAGGCGTCAGTGAGGGGGTGAGATGCTCAGCTCATGTGGAGGTTGTCCACGCTCGCGGACGAGCATATGGAGGAGGGGGAGAAGAAGACAGGGGCACGGGTGCACTGTGGCTTTTGGCCATGACGCTCCCGTGCTAACTGCAGTGTCTACGGTGTCGGCGAGCGCCAGGGAGAGGTCAAGGGCGATGAGACGAAGGTGGTGGTGTGGTGCAGCAGTCGTCGACAAGCTTTGGCTCGTGCACGCGCTGAACAGAAGCCCTGGCGCGACGCGGAGTGTGTCAAACGCATGCCTGGCCCCATGTCCACACGCGGTCACCACCCTGGCATGGCCAAAACGATGCCCAAACACTGCCAAACCTTGTCTAGGCTAAAGTCCACGCAGTGTTTAGTCTAGGAAGAGTGAAGACTCGAACCCAGGCCGACCAGAAGCGACTCAAGCTTGCTGGCAAGTTTCTGGATAGAAACTTGGTCGCCAAGTTTGGCTAGCTTCTAGAAGGCCATTAGGGCTGATCTCCCGGGGTTAAGGGTTACTTAGGAGGGTGTGTAGGCTCTAGAAAGAGTAGCTGTAAAAGATTAAGAAAAAATGCACTTGCTGTACAAAGTGCATTTTTTGGGGCCAAAATGGAAATGATTTTCTGTAGCAAAAATATTACAAAAAGACATGCAATATATTTACTCAGGGAGGTGGGCCAAGGTTCAAAGAAAATTCAGGAATTATCTCAAGATGTTTGGAGCTATAAAATTGGGGTTGCTTTGGAGCTCAAGTTTCTGAAATGATTTTTCAGAAGGGAAAATGGATATTTTCATTTAAGAAAATATCCAATAGGCCATCCTAGGGTTTTAGAGAGAAATGGAGTTGGATGAGATGCAGATGGGTCACTTGGGTGAAAGTCAAGGGCATGCCCAAGTGACAAGTCCATTTGAATTGATTCTAAAAACTCAAATCCAAGGCAAAGGCAAATCAAATCCGAAAAAAGAGAGAAGGCAAAAACCAGGCTGTCACAAAGGAGTTCATCATCAACACACCATCCATTATCTTTTGGAGAGTGGTGTCTCCTAGATTGGTTAGGTGTCACTTGGGAGCCTCCGTCAAGATTGTGGAGTTGAACCAAGGAGTTTGTAAGGGCAAGGAGATTGCCTACTTCGTGAAGATCTACCCAAGTGAAGCAAGTCCTTTGTGGGCGATGACCATGGTGGGATAAACAAGGTTGCTTCATCGTGGACCCTTGGTGGGTGGATCCCTCCATGGACTCACGCAGCCGTTACCTTTCGTGGGTTGAAATCTCCATCAACGTGGATGTACGATAACACCACCTATCGGAACGTTTGCACCCTCCAAACTCCTCCCCTTTACCTTCATATGCAATGATTTACATTCCGCTGCTATACTCTTAGAATTGCATGTGTAGGTTGATTGCTTGGCTAGTGCTAAGTTGCTAAAATCTGCCAAGACTTGAAATTGGGAAAAGGATAGATTTTTATTTGGTCAAGTAGTCTAATCACCCCCTTTAGACATACTTTCGATCCTACAAGTGGTATCAGAACTTTCATCTCCATTTGCCTTGATTTCCATAGCTTTGGTGATCATAGCCTTGGTTTCACAACCTAGGAGAGTATGGCATCTTGCGAGGGAAATTACCACCGTAGAGGTCCTTACTTTGATGGTACTAATTTTTCTAGTTGGAAACATAAGATGAAAATGCATATTCTTGGACATAACCCCGCCCTTTGGGCTATTGTGTGCATTGGTTTGCAAGGTGAAATATTCTATGGGAGAGAACCAAATCGTGAAGCTACCACGGAAGAATTTAAGATGTTCTGATACAATGCTCAAGCTTGTGATATCCTCTTCAACGGATTGTGCCCCGAAGAATTCAACAAAATCAGTCGTCTTGAGAATGCAAAGGAAATTTGGGATACTTTGATTGATATGCATGAAGGAACCGACTCCATCAAGGAATCCAAGTTGGATGTGCTTCAAAGTCAGCTTGACAAGTTCAAAATAAAGGATGGTGAAGGTTTCGCTGAAATGTACTATAGGATTGCTCTCATCACAAATGAGATTGCCGGCTTAGGGAGTGAAGAGATGACTGACAAATTCATCATCAAGAAGATCCTAAGAGCCTTGGATGGAAAATATGATACCATGTGCACTTTGATCCAAATGATGCCAAATTACAAAGATGTCAAGCCAACCGAAGTCATTGGAAGAATTGTTGCTCATGAGATGTCACTCAAGGATAAAGAAGAGCTTCACAACAAGTCTAGTGGTGCTTACAAAGCCTCATGCGATGCTCCTACATCATCAATTGAGAAACAAGCCTTCAATGAAGAATTGTGCTCAATGGTCAAGAATTTCAACAAGTTCTACAAGAGTAGAAGCAAGGAAAGGAGCTCCAAGTCAAGGTCCTACAATGACAAAAGATCTTCTAGTCATGAGCGAAATTGCTACAATTGTGGAAGACCCGGACGCTACTCAAATGAGTGTACGGCTCCCTACAAAAGAAGAAAAGATTCACCTAAAATGAGAAGCAAAAGGGAAGAATCACCTCCAAGAGAGAGATGGAGTAGAGATGATCACTATGAACGAAGAACCTGTCGCAGAAGCAAGGATTCGGAAAGGAAGGACAAGTCATCAAGGAGCTACACAAAACGAAGACATCAAGCTCATGTTGGTGAATGGGTATCCGGTTCCAGCTCCGACCACCACTCCGAGAGAAGTTATCACTCCGACTCCGAATATACTCAAGATGAAGGTGTTGCCGGTATAGCACTTGTGTCAACCAACTCCTATGACATATTTGAGTCACCAAATGAAGGAATTGGAAGATGCTTCATGGCTAAAGGCCCCAAGGTATCACACCCCGAGTATGTTGATTTCAATAGTGATGAAGATTATTTGCTAGGTGATGATGATTTACTTGTTGACAACTCTAGTGATGGATACTATGATAAAAATTCTATTAATCATGCTAATCAAGATGAAACGAATGACAATGATAATAAGGAGATTGAGCGTCTAACTAAAGAACTAAACACTCTTAAGTTAGCTCATGAAACTACTTTAGTAGATCATCGAGAACTTTTAAAAACTCATGAGAAGCTACGATTCGAGAAGCTCAATCTTGAGCAAGAACATGGGTTCTTAAAAGCCATCAATGATGATCTTCGGAAGAAAAGTTCTTATTACATTTCCAAGCATTTACTCTTATCTACTTACATGCCACAAGTAAAATCTAACAACAAGAGTAAGAAAGGTTCTTCCTCTAGTAGTAATAATAATCATGCTAAATCCAACATTGTTGCTTCTAGTAGTTCTCTTGATTCCACTAATGATTCTCTTAGCCAAGTTACTCTTGAGCAAGAAAATAGCTTATTGAAGGGAATTATAGATAAAGGTGTTTACAAGAGACTTTCTGGAAGTAAACAATTTGAGGAAATTGTACGCAAGCATGGGAGGCACCGGAAGAATCAAGGTGTTGGTTTTGAACGAAAGTTCAATGCCAATGGAGTTTAGTGGGAAGAATATCAATACCCCAAGATGAAGTTTGTTCCTCAACAAGAGAAGTATGATCCTACTTCCTTCAAGGGGACACAAGCTCAAGATGATCTTCCACCACAAGACCACAAGCTAAAAGGCAAGGACAAGCTTCAAGAGGAGATTGATGCATTTGAAGAAGCTCCAAAGGCCTTGGTCAAGTGGGTTCCCAAGTCTACATCAAGTTCTACTTCATCAAGTGCATCTACAACCCCAAGGATTCCCATCAAGATTATGTGGATCCCGAAGAAGAAGAAATACAGAGCTCTTGAGGGTGACTTCGCCAACATACTTCACTCATATTCATTTTGGCAAGGGCAAGTGCAAACAACTTCCACATCTTGCACTAGTTCAAGGAGTCACAAACCCTCTTATTGGTAAGACAAGGGACAAGGTAAGCTAATGCTTTCATGGACATCATCTTGTGTGTGGTTCACTCTATGTCTATGGATATTCTTGTTTTGTTCCTTGTGGGACTAACCCATGTAGGTATTGAAAGTGCAACTCACTCCAATGGATTTCTCCAAACGATCTACATCAACAATGAGCATCCACATCTTCAACACCTACATGAAGCCATCATCGACAAAACCCAAGGTTAGTTCATCCCTCTTAGGGGGGATGTCACATCTAGGGGGAGCTTTACTCTAAGAATTGGGCTAAATAAACTCTAATGGTGTGAACACAACAATGCTTTATGTAAAAGTGGTAACCCCACTTGTGCTTAAACGATGAGTATGACCTATGATCAAATGTTCTCATTTGACTCCTAAGTCAATATACTCATATATAGATGACCTAGTCATCGCTAATTGCTTGATAGATGCTAGAGCGATTGTGCATGCTTTGCCACATATTTCATTTGCCATTTTATTGTGTGATCATGTTGATGTCATATTTTTATCATTCGAGGACATCCATTTTTTGCTACGATTGTTTGGCTCTTTTTCTTTTGCCATATGGCTGGACAAGAATGGCTAAGAACTCTCTCTAGCTATCTATGCTTTTCTCGTCTCAAACTCTGTTCATGCTACATCACAAAGTTCAATCAAGTCAGATCCGAACCCTTTGGGTGAGGAGCCCTCAGATTCACCATTTCGTCATAGACTTAAACTTCCAAAACCTATCTATGCATTTCGGTCTGACCGATTCATTTTCTGTCAAACCGAGTTCATTGAGTTGATCTAGGTTTTCATTCTTGGTGCAACCGATTTGCACATTTCAGTCACATCGAGTTGTTGTAACTGCTTGCGATTCTGCATCTCGGTGCCACCGAGTCGTTTCACTCGGTCACACCGATAGGGTC
>NC_041387.1:220421965-220512541 GCF_002162155.2 Triticum dicoccoides | reverse complement strand
ACCCACGGGCCAAAATTTGGAAATTCATCCAAAAACCCTTCGCCCGTGCATATCCTGCTTTATCAACTCAGGTTTCCGGATCGTCTCGTTGCCGCCAGCCACCTCTCGCCGCTGGTCTCCGTCACCGTCAACGGATATCTCCACTGCTGGTGTCGCCGTGGCGAGCTTATCACCAAATTAGGGTATGAGTTTGATCCTATGTGTTTTCTCAATCCAATTCTTAGAACAGAGACAATGCCATGGTTCTTGACAAGTTTGAGATCATCCTAACCAGCGAAAACATCCTTTAGCTTAGATTTGATTCGAAAATTTAGGGTTAGGTTTCCGCCGAACTCATCTCGGGCCGACCGAGTTGTAGAAATCGGTCTCACCGATTTGGCTTAGGCCATTGCACTTGTAATTTTCGGTCTGACCGAAACTTACAAATTGGTGTGACCGAGTTCAGAACTTTGTGAAGCCCTAGCAATATCGGTGTCACCGAACTGTGCCTTGGTCTGACCGAGATCACTAGTTTAGACAAAATTTGTTGCTTCAATGTAACCGAGTTTACAAATCGGTAGCTCCGAAATGCTTTCTGTAGAAAACTAAAACTAAGTTTTTGACTCAATTGTTTTGCAAGAACTCTGCACTTTGTGATGCTCATCCATTCTAACTCATCTACAACTACTCATAGGGTCACCTTGCAGTGTCAGCCATGTCAAATCAGAGTGATTGCCAGAACAAGTCTGAGGAACAAGTCAACATGAGTGAGGGCACTAGTCCCTCTGGCAGCTATGATGTCACATCCCTAGTTCTGGTAATGTCTAGTGCTAGCATCTGGTGTTGCATCATGTTTAAATCTCCCAGAAAGTTGAAATGGGGATGACAGAACCCCCAGCACCCCCTTAAACGAACTAGGGTTTACTAAAATCATTTTCTATGAACCCAAAATGCCCTTCCAAAATGTTCATCATCTTTGCCTTGGTCTAGAACCTCTAACAAAAATGGTGCGCACTTTTCTAGGACCATTCTGTATTTTTGAATTAAATCATAAAATATTTGAATTTGGGCATTTAAATGCTATAAATATTTTATTTGCCCAAATAATTCTGATAATGGTTGAGGGCTGCTGAAAAACATTTCACAGTGCCCACAATTTATTTCAGGATTTTTAGAAAAGGTTTAGTATTTTTACTAAATCCAGAAACAAAGACAGAAAATAGAAAACAGAAAAAAAAAGAGAGAGAAGGACTACCTGGCCACCTACCTGTAGCCAGCCCAGCTCGCTGGCCCAGCCCACCTGGCGCCTCCTATGGTCTTCCTCCTGCCAGTAAGAGCAGATGCGTGCTCGCACGCGCACGACCGAGGAGGCCAGCTCCTCCCTGCCTGCCTGCCCCCTCCACGACTCATTGGACGGTGCCACGCAGACCCCTTGACCCTCTCTCACTCTCCCTGGATCCCTCTTTCTCCTTTGCTCTCTCCCGCAGCACAACCGACACGCCACCATCATCGCCGCTCGCCGTAGCCACGGCCACCGTCCACCCCTCGCCTTGTCGATGTGCCTAGAAGAACTGCAATCGACTCATGCATCATATACGCCAACCCGTTCGACCGCGGGAGCTCTACAACATCGTCCTCAACCTCATCTTCTTCCTCGGCCACAGGAGATCACCGCCGGGATTCCGACGCTGTCAAGCCTTCCTCGAGCCCGCTTCGATGACCCCTGCAACCGTTGTGAGGCCACGGTCCTTCTCCCCCTAACCCGTGCTCGTTTTCCTCCCCTAACCTCTCTAACCACCTTGCCGAGCGCTCCTCGCTGCTGGCCATGGTGCCGTCGCGACCACAGCTGCTGTCGCTCGCGCCCGAGCCCATCAGCATGCTCATCACACTCCCAGGAGCATGCATAACTCTTCGGCTTCTTCTCTAGTGCATCATAGCATTGACACCGTCTGCGCCCGAACTCCGGCCGCCGTGCAAGTTGCCGCGCTATCGATTTAGGTCACCTGAGCTGCTGCTGCGTGCACCACAAGATGCGAACGAGCTCCAGCATCGTGTAGAACCTCCCAGCCATCAATTTGGTCGCCGGAGGAGCGTTTCCGACGCCCTCCGTCGTCTCTCGCGTCGTCGGCAACGAGACGCGGGTCAACTCTGGCGAGTTTGACCCGGCTTGACCCTGTTTGACTCACAGTGAGTCACTGACATGTGGGGCCAGCCTCTGACTAACCCTAGATTAGTTCTCAGTTAGTGCTAATTAACACTGTTAATTAGTTAGGACACTGACATGCGGGACCCACTGGTCAGATTTGACCAGGAACGGTCCCGTTGTCCTGCTGACGTCACACTGACATCAGGCTGATGTAGTAAATCATTTTCTGAACATGTAGACGTGGTTCCAACGATGAGTTCGATGACACTGATGAAGAGCTATACTATCTTCAGAAGTGCCAGGCAAGCAAAACCCCCTTGTTCATTCCGATACAATCCCACTCCCTCGCTCTTGCTCTCTTTTACTGCATTAGGACAACAACGATTCAACTGTTACATGATGCGGTAGTTGAACCCCTTTCCTCTGCATGACCTGTCATTGCCACAGTAAATAGATGAAACCCACTAGCATGAGTAGGAGTTGTTTTAGCCCTAATGTGCCTGCTCATTCATGCTTGTTTGCCATGCCTGCTACTGCTTAGATTTGAGTCAGGTCTGATTCATCGGGGATGAATTGGAATGTTGTGAAACATGTGCTACTGTTGAGAGCTAAGTGTGTGAACATGATTTGGTAAAGGTAGCGGTGAGAGGCCATGTAGGAGTACATGGTGGGTTATCTCATTGAAACCGTCCTCGGGAACTGAGTTCTGTGTTTGTGATCAATGAACAGTTACTACCACACATTGGGCTCCAGGCACTCCAAGCTCTCTCGACTTATTAATCAACTCGATCTTTGTCTAGGAGTTGCAACTAGTTTCTGTTGTTAGTAGGTAGTGCTAGTAGTCTACCAAGTGGCACCCGGTACAGGTGGGCTTGGGACAGACTAGGTGCAGTGGCACGGTGTACCAAGTGGCACCCGGATGGTGGGCTTGGGAACCCGGCTCACATCGTTTGGGGCGTTGACCGACACCCCGGCCGGATCTCCTTGCGGATGGAACCTGAATAGGCGATAAACCTGGACTAGAGACTTGTGTGGTTAGTCAGGTTGTGGCCGACACCCTCGCCAGTCTTCCGCTTGAAGGTTGCCGAGATACATGACGTGTATATGGCGGTAAGTGGCGAGAGCGTGTGTGAAGAAGTACACCCCTGCAGGGTTAATATGATCTATTCGAATAGCCGTGTCCGCGGTAAAGGACCTTTGGTTTGCCTATACAGTTCATAGACAAGTGAAAGTAGATACTCTAAAATGCGCAAGATAAGCGTGAGTGCTATGGATGGCATTCTCATAGGGACACGGGAGCGGATCCATAGTGGTGTACTATTATGGTGATTATGTGGACTCGTGTGCGCCACCTCAAAAGAGTTACTTACAGTCGTAGTTCAGGTTAGCCACTGAGTCAAAGCCGGCTTGCTACAGTTAAACCCCACCATCCCTTTGTTGATACTGATGCATATGTAGTTAGTTCTGATGTAAGTCTTGCTGGGTACATTTGTACTCACGTTTGCTTAATTTATGTTTTTGTAGAGAGACTTCAGTCTCGCTAGTAGTTTCGTGTGGACTTCGGTGTTTAGCTTGTTACCTCAGCTACGATCTTGTGCCCTCAACAGGATCTGGTAGATAGTCAGGCTTTTCAACCTTTTTCATTTGTAGATGTCTGCACTCAGACATGTTAAGCTTCCGCATGTGCTTTTACTTGTATGCTCTTAATGTTGGGTCATGCGACCCGTGTTTGTAATATCTCGCTCCTCGGAGCCTAGTGAATATAATACTTGAGTTGTAGAGTTATGTTGTGATGCCATGTTGTATTTGCACATATCGAGCATATTGTGTGTATGATTTGAAATTCTTGGTATGTGTGGGATCCGACAACCTAGTTGTTTACTCTTGGTAGCCTCTCTTATGGGGAAATGTCTCCTAGTTCTTCCATTGAGCCATGGTAGATTGCTACTGCTCCGGAACACTTAGGCTGGCCGGCATCTGTCCTTCTCCGTTCCTGTGTCTGTCCCTATGGGGAAATGTCACGCGGTGTCTATCGGAGTCCTGTTAGCCTGCTACAGCCCGGATTCTCCAGAGTCCTGTTAGCCTAGCTGCTACAGCCCGGATTCACTCGCTGATGACCGACATGTTCGTTGCTGGGTCATGTATGCCTGTCCCTGTAAGTTAGTGCCACTTTGGGTTTACAACTATTCATGTCGGCTCGGGTTCTTTGTCATATGGATGGTAGCGACACTATCATATACGTTAGCCAAAAGGCGCAAACGGTCCCGGGCCAGGTAAGGTGACACCCGTGGGAATACCGTGCGTGAGGCTGCAAAGTGATATGATGTGTTACATGCTAGATCGGTGTGACTTAGGATCAGGGTCCTGACAGCTTTGGTATCAGAGCCTGACTGCCTGTAGGATTACCAAGCCAAACTGGTCGAAGTTGAGTCTAGAAATTCTTTAGTTATATAAGGGAATTGTTTGTGGATGGGAACGTAAGGCTCTTTTTACTCCTTATACCTTATGCCCTCTGATCTGAGTCATCATATCTTTCCTACGGGGTTAAGGAACTAGGCTTTCTCTTCTTTCTATCAGGATCACGTGTTACTAATTCGTAGACTTATAGGATTGATGGACTTAAGCCTTGATTCAGTTTCTACTACTTTTGTGTGTTCATAGTTGGTCTCGGAACCTTGATATTGTGATGTTGAGTGGTCACGCCACTAATTTGCAGGATGTCTCAAATCTTTTTGAGCATTTAAAGTCGTTATACTGTCCGAGTCATCCCAGGTTTCTAAATAGTTTGATGCATTTGCAAATCCCCCATTCCGTTCCTGATGTTTCTTTGGGCCAGATTAACCACGCTAATCGGTGAGTTGAGGTACTCTACTGCCTTGACTTATATGTTGGAGCTATTATTATGACCCTAGGTGTCTTTAGAGGATCACCTAGTACCCTAGCCACGCTTTGTGTTCCAGTGTGATGAATCCGGCTGTCATTCTCGAAAGCATCATGTGATGCCATTTAGTTAGTAGGCATTCTACTCCTGGGTTCTTGCACCCAAGATTCACCCTACTTAGTTCTTGTTGATAGTGTTTGCTTGTTCCTTTAGGTCATTAGTAACCTTTGTGATGGTCCTCGAGGTCCATGGTATTTCCTTCTTACAAATACTATGAACCACTTATGGCATAAGTTGTTGGATCAAAAGATCACAACATAAGTGCTCTCGATGAGTTCTCCATTCTATAATGTGACTCTGCTAGCTCAACCTTTCTGCATGGGTTGTCCAGAAGAAATATGTTGAACTTGTTCGACATACTAGTCCATGCATCCACAACTCAGAAAATCATATGTTCTTTGGGTTTTCCCTCTTTAGTTGTCTTCTAACCTCATCTATCAACTGATAGTCAAGAGTATGCGTGCATTCGTTCATCGGTGCCTATTACTCTTGTGGTCCGTCAAGCCATTCTATTTCAGAATGACTAGGAGAAACAAACTCCAGTACCTTATCCATTTCCCAGATTGGGTCAAAGCAGTCGTACTCCACAGATCAGATTGCTAATCCAGCTTCTGTTCTGTTCTACCCTGAAGAATTACTCACTTTATGTCAGGAATGTCATGATAATTGCACCTTCTCTTATGAAATTCTTGACGTAGTGATACTTCTCGCCATCGTTATTCATTCCTTGGTCCCCGTGTTATTGTAACAAGAACACCGACAAGTGAACTGCGATGTGTGAAATCAATACTCCTAGCAACCTCGTTGCTTGGTAGTTAATGGACAATAATTTCATTCTTAGCGTGTTGGTTCTTGAATCATCATTCTAAGATTGATGGTGCTACCTAGTCCCTACTTCCTGGTGCACTCTTTGATCAATGAGTTGGGATTGTGTCAGTCCCTCGCTCTTTTGATCATATCATCTTGCCCTGAAAAGCAAGATTGTTCTCGAGCTTAGTAACATATCGGTGGTTCGTGATTTTCCAAATATCTTCTCGGAAGTATCACCAGGTTGTCACCTAACTGCTATGTTGATCTCGCGATCAAGCTGGTTTTCGAAACCACCCTTTCTCCAAGAATCCATGTTGGATACCCTAAGCTAGTTGGTTAAGCTAAACAAGAGCTTGTAGAGTTGGTAGATAAAAGCTTGTCCGACTCAGTTCATTCCAAGGGATATCCTTGTGTGTGTGTTGAAGAAAGATGATACCTTCATTGTTCGATCCTCGTGGTCAACTGTTGGACCTATCATCTTATCCAATCTTTGATTTGAGTGTGGGCTATTCTTAAATCAAATCATAACCAACGATGTTCGTAATGTTGTCTTACTCATGGTTTTTCCTCGAGCATACTCCATTATATCTTTTGGTCTGACCAATGCTATCACCGTGTTCACATAATTGTGGAATTCCATTTATATGGAAACCTAGATGAATTGTTGTTGAGCCATCGATGACATCCTTATCTTCTCCATAATCTTGTTGAACATCAAGCTAGTGTTGGAAACTTTTATAAGAATTATCTTCATGTCCCGTCCATGAAGCATGTGTTGGATGAAAGAAGTAACTTTCTCTAATTCATGTGCACTTGATGTAAGTTGCCGCCGTGAGTTCGAGAAAGATTGTTTTGCTTCCTACGAATCATCCCAAGTTAGTCACGCATGTGCGAAGTACTCTATGGTTTGATAGGTTGGCCGCCTCCATTCTATATGTGTCCTTAGCACACTAAGCCACTGATTGACTTGTTCAAGGAGAAGAAGTTTTTTCATAAGAGCTAATCATATGACTTATGTAAGGACTTCGTTATCCCCAATGATGGTTTCCTAACCTGAACTCAGTAGTGTTTTATTATAAGACTACTATGTGGTCATGCTTGTCTGGGACAACGTATTCACATGTGTGTAGCAGAACCAGCTCATGTCATGGAGCTTGCTATCGTAGTTCATTCCTCGAGAATCTCGCAACAACATCTCGTCGATTTGTGCTGCAAACTTTCATCTTTCTTTCTAGACTTGATGAGTCTGGAATATCCTGACACCAACCAGATCTGAATCTCAGGCGGATATGATGGTTGGAAGGTCTCCAAAGAACTATAATATTGGTCTCTCTGTAACTCGGTAAAGTGGATGTCGTGGCCACACACCCAGCCGGAAGACCTATTGTTGTAGTATCTTGACTGAGAAAGTTGGCCACCTTCCCATTAGGATCTCATAGGATTTATTTCCGCAGTTGTTCCTTATGGCTTCTTGTGCTCCCGAAGTCCGACCTTTTACTTGATGTTCTAGACACCAAACCATATCCTCAAATGGGTTACACTAGCACATCGAGGAGAACATTAGAAGTGGAGTGCTAAATGTCTCTCGGTCAATTCTCTAGATTTTTGTTTTCCTTGGCGGCGTCAAGGCAAAATCTGAGAGAAAGTGTTGTCTTCCTTTGTATCTGCATCCTCCATCACTATTCATCATGGTAGTATGATGTGTTGCTAGGATCCTCGGCACGGATGTTGGTAAAACCTTGATGAATATGGAAATGCTCAAGTTCTTGAGAGCATGCTCAGTCACTAGGTTATATCCTTGGTCTAAACTGGAATGTGCCTTCCATTAGCCGAGTTGTTCTATAATCATAGTTTCCTTTCTAAACTGAGTATGCCATTCTTTTGAACTCTTTCAAGCGATCAAATGTGAATTGCCTCAGGCTGGCATAAAGAGTCCCAATGATCTCTATATCGAAGGCAATTGTTTTTGCCACTTAAGGTATTAATTCTACGAGCCACCTCCTCTAAGATGTCTCGTTATGGTATCATGGCAACTCAACTCCTCGCTACGTTGACAACCATTCACCACCCTCTTAGGTGTGGAATTGTTGTCTACCTAGTGAACCCTCGTCATTTGTTCCACTCCATTCCTCTAGATGTGTGCTTTGTGTCTCAGCTCGAGAGATGTTTCAGCGTCTCTCTCCATGAGTTGATCCTAAGTTGTTCGATCTTCGATAAGATTGATCCTTCCGGAGCTTTTCCCTTCCTCTTGTTGTCATGTTGGTTGGAGTTCTCAGAGCAAGGCATCAAGACAAGGTCGGTAATCGAATCGATGTTCTTATGAAGTGCAACCTGGTTTGTGAAGTTTGTGTTAGTTTGTGTTCCCCCTTCCATCTTGCCCTACACTTGAATCTCGGGACGAGATTCTTGTTTAGTGGGGGTGAGTTGTCACATCCCTAATTCTAGTAATGTCTAGTGCTAGCATCTTGTGTTGCATCATGTTTAAATCTCCCAGAAAGTTGAAATGGGGATGATAGAACCCCCAGCACCCCCTTAAACCAACTAGGGTTTACTAAAATCATTTTCAATGAACCCAAAATGCCCTTCCAAAATGTTCATCATCTTTGCCTTGGTCTAGAACCTCTGACAAAAATAATGCACACTTTTCTAGGACCATTCTGGATTTTTGAATTAAATCATAAAGTATTTGAATTTGGGCATTTAAATGCTATAAATATTTTATTTTCCCAAATAATTTTGATAATGGTTGAGGGCTGCTGAAAAATATTTCAACAGCGCCCACAATTTATTTCAGGATTTTTAGAAAAGGTTTAGTATGTTTACTAAATACAGAAACAAAGATAGAAAATAGAAAACAGAAAATAAAAGAGAGAGAGAGAGAGAAGGACTACCTGGCCACCTACCTGTAGCCAGCCCAGCTCGCTGGCCCAGCCCACCTGGTGCCTCATGTCGTCTTCCTCCTGCCAGTAGGAGCAGCTGCGTGCTCGCACGCGCGCGGCCGAGGAGGCCAGCTCCTCCCTGCCTGCCTGCCCTCCTCCCCGACACATCTGGACAGTGCCACATAGCCCCCTCGACCCTCTCTCACTCTCCCTGGATCCCTCTTTCTCATCTGCTCTCTCCCGTAGCACCATCATCACGCCACCATCACTGCCGCTCGCTGTAGCCACGTCCACCGTCCACCCCTCGCCTTGTCGATGCACCCAGAAGAATCACCGTCGACTCCTGCATCGTCTACGCCAACCCGTTCGACCGCGGTACCTCTGCAACATCGTCCTCAACCTCATCTTCTTCCTCGGCCACAGGAGATCGCTGCCAGGATTCTGACGCCATCAAGCCTTCCCCGAGCCCGCTTCGATGACCCCTGGAACCGTTGTGAGGCCACGGTCCTTATCCTCCTAACCCGTGCTCGTTTTCCTCCCCTAACCTCTCTAACCACCTTGTCGAGCACTCCTCGCTGCCGGCCATGGCACCGCCGCGACCACAGCTGTTGTTGCTCGCGCCCGAGCCCAGCAGCGCGCTCAGCACACTCGCAAGAGCACGTATAACTCTTCGGATTCTCCTCTAGTGCACCGTATAATCGACACCATCCACGCCCGACCTTCGGTCGCCGTGCAAGTTGCCGCCGCCATCGATTTAGGTCACCTGAGCTGCTGCTGCGTGCACCACAAGACGCGGACGAGCTCCAGCATCGTGTAAAACCTCTCAGCCATCGGTTTGGTCGCCGGAGGAGGGTTTCCGACGCCCTCCGTCGTCTCTGGCGTCACCGGCGACGAGCCTCGGGTCAACTCCGGCGAGTTTGACCCTGGTTGACCCTGTTTGACTCACCGTGAGTCACTGACATGTGGGGCCAGCCTTTGACTAACCCTAGATTAGTTCTTAGTTAGCGGTAATCAACACTGTTAATTAGTTAGGACACTGACATGTAGGACCCACTGGTCAGATTTGACCAGGAACGGTTCCGATGACCTACTGACATCACACTGACGTCAGGCTGATGTAGTAAATCATTTTCTGAATTAAAAATAATCCAGGAAATTCTAGAAAATAGTATAAACTTCTAAAAATCATAGAAATTCAACCGTAACTCCAAATGAAATAAGTTATATATGAAAAATGATCAGAAAAAATCCAAAGAATCTGTTTATGGCATTTGCATGCATGTCAGAGCAACTTATGTCTTCTGTTTAGGACAATTCAATTAAATGGCATTTAAGAAATCACATGTGGAGTTTGAATTTGAATCTTTGATTCAAACCAACTTCATTTAATCTGGTTGCTAGTTGCATTAGCTCAAATGACAGCATATTGCCATGTCATGATCATGCATCATATTGAGCATTGCATTGATTGTGTTCTTCCTTGTTTGCCGGTATTTATCCCCTCTCAGTAGACGTGGTTCCAACGATGAGTTCGATGACACTGATGAAGAGCTATACTATCTTCAAAAGTGCCAGGCAAGCAAAACCCCCTTGTTCATTCTGATACAATCCCACTCTCTCGCTCTTGCTCTCTTTTACTGCATTAGGACAACAACAATTCAACTGTTACATGCTGCGGTAGTTGAACCCCTTTCCTCTGCATGACCTGTCATTGCCATAGTAAATAGATGAAACCCACTAGCATGAGTATAAGTTGTTTGAGCCCTGATGTGCCTACTCATCATGCTTGTTTGTCATGTGTGCTACTGCTTAGAGTTGAGTCAGGTCTGATTCCTCGGGGATGAATTGGAATGTTGTGAAACATGTGCTACTGTTGAGAGCTAAGTGTGTGAACATGATTTGCTAAAGGTGGCGGTGAGAGGCCATGTAGGACTACATGGTGGGTTGTCTCATTGAAACCGTCCTCAGGAACTGAGTTCTGTGTTTGTGATCCATGAACAGTTACTACCACACATTGGGCTTCGGGCAGTCTAAGCTCTCTCGACTTATTAATCAACTCGATCTTTGTCCAGGAGTTGCAACTAGTTTCTGGTGTTAGTAGGTAGTGCTAGTAGTCTACCAAGTGGCACCCGGTACAGGTGGGCTTGGGACAGACTAGGTGCAGTGGCACGGTGTACCAAGTGGCACCTAGATGGTGGGCTTGGGAACCCTGCTCACATCGTTTGGGGCCGTGAGCGACATCCCGGCCGGATCTCCTTGCGGATGGAACCCGAATAGGCGATAAACCTGGACTAGAGACTTGTGTTGTTAGTCGGGTCGTGGCCGACACCCTCGCCAGGCTTCCACTTGAAGGTTGCCGAGATACATGACGTGTACATGGCGGTAAGTGGCGAGAGCATGTGTGAAGAAGTACACCCCTGCAGGGTTAATGTGATCTATTCGAATAGCCGTCTCCGCGGTAAAGGACCCTTGGTTTGCCTATACAGTTCATAGACAAGTGAAAGTAGATCCTCTAAAATGCGCAAGATAAGCGTGAGTGCTATGGATGGCATTCTCGTAGGGAGATGGGAGCGGATCGATAGTGGTGTATTGTTATGGTGATTATGTGGACTCGTGTGCCCCACCTCAAAAGAGTTACTTACAGTCATAGTTTTGGTTAGCCACTGAGTCAAAGCTAGCTTGCTGCAGTTAAACCCCGCCATCCCTTTGTTGATACTGATGCATATGTAGTTAGTTCCGATGTAAGTCTTGCTGGGTACATTTGTACTCACGTTTGCTTAATTTATGTTTTTGCAAAGAGACTTCAGTCTCGCTAGTAGTTCCGCATGGACTTCGACGTTTAGCTTGTTACCTCAGCTATGATCTTGTGCCCTCGGCAGGATCTGGTAGATAGCCAGGCTTCTCAGCCTTTTTCATTTGTAGATGTCTGTACTCAGACATGTTAAGCTTCCGCATGTACTTTCACTTGTATGCTCTGAATGTTGGGTCATGCGACCCGTGTTTGTAATATCTCTCTCCTTGGAGCCTATTGAATAAAATACTTGAGTTGTAGAGTTATGTTGTGATGCCATGCTGTATTTGCACATATCGAGCATATTATGTGTATGATTTGAAATGCTTGGTATGTGTGGGATCCGACAACCTAGTTGTTTATTATTGGTAGCCTCTCTTATGGGGAAATGTCTCCTAGTGCTTCCACTGAGCCATGGTAGCTTGCTGCTGCTCCGGAACACTTAGGCTGGCTGGCATCTGTCCTTCTCCATTCCTGTGTCTGTCCCTACGGGGAAATGTCACGCGATGTCTACCGGAGTCCTGTTAGCCTGCTACAGCTCAGATTCTCTGAGTCCTGTTAGTCCAGCTGCTACAGCCCGGATTCACTCGCTGATGACTGACACATTCATTGTTGGGTCATGTATGCCTGTCCCTATAAGTTAGTGCCACTTTGGGTTTACGACTAGTCATGTCAGCCTGGGTTCTTTGTCATATGGATGCTAGCGACACTATCATATACGTGAGCCAAAAGGCGCAAACGGTCCCGGGCTAGGTATGGTGACACCCGTGGGAATACCGTGCGTGAGGCCGCAAAGTGATATGATGTGTTACATGCTGATCGGTGTGACTTAGGATCGGGGTCCTGACATATGATGAGGGGAGCAGGAGCACTCCCAGCAACCTGCCTAAGGCAACAACAAGGCAGAGGAAGAAGAAAACCTTAGATTCAGAGGATGTGGATTTTGAAGTTGAGGAGGTGACCTCAAAGAAGAAAGTGCTCAAGAAGGAATATGGTGCTGCTGCTAACACCAAGCCAGGAATGAAGAAGAAAAATCCTACCAGAAGAGTGCCAATGTCAAAAACTAGAGCATCAACACAAGAAACTATGGAGTTTACTCTTGAGACAAGAGAAGATGCAGGTGGAAAGAAAAGAATGGAAAGGGTCAGGAAAACCATTGCCAGAGTGATTGGAAAGCCATCTATGGTGAGAGACACTAAAGAAGAGGAGGAAGAAAAGCAAGATGCACCTCCTGCCAAGTCTCAAAAGCTGATGGGGGATGCCATCAAGTCTGGGGCTGCTCCTTCAAAGACCAAGACTGCCCCCAAAGCTCCAGCTCAAACTTCCAAGTTTGCACCAAAGAGAAGCACTAGAAACATTCCTGTTGCAGAAAAGAACAAGGCCCCAGTGCCTGAGAAGAGTAAGAAGAGGAAGCCCAAGTGCTTAGAAAATTGAAGCCAAAAATTCCTGATCATGATGACAATCATCCAGTAGCTGAGAATATGAAGGAGAGAAAGGATGCATGTCTCAGATTGTGGAGACAAGCAGATCCCTATGCTGTGAGGAGAAGAACTACTATGGACTACAGGTTTCGCACTAAGGAAGAACAAGACTTCTATGAGACTGTGCTCCTAGACAAGAAGCCAATTGTGTGTGACATGAAGTGGGTGGACTGGAAATGCATTAATGCCAATGAAGATCAATTCCCTGGTGTCAGGACCCTGACTCAATGTCACATCGATCTAGCGTGTAACACCTCATATCACTTTGCGGCCTCACGCACGGTATTCCCACGGGTGTCGCCTTACCTTTGCCCGGGACCGTTTGCGCCTTTTGGCTCACGTATATGATGATGTCGCTAGCATCCATATGATAAGGAGCCCGGGCTGACATGACTAGTCGTAAACCCAAAGTGGCACAGACTTACAGGGATAGGCATCCATGACCCAGCATCCAACGTGTCGGTCATCAGCAAGTGGGTCCGGGCTGTAGCACTGGGCTAGCAGGACTCCGGTAAACCAGGCTGTAGCGGGCTAACAGGGCTCCGGTACTCAGTGTGTGACATTTCCCCGTAGGGACAGACACATGAACGAACAAGGACACATGTTGGCCAGCCTAAGTGTTCCGGAGCAGTAGCAAGCTACCACGGCTCAATGGAAACACTAGGAGACATTTCCCGGTAAGAGAGGCTACTAAAGATAAACAACTAGATAGTCAGATCCCACACATACCAAGCATTTCAATCATACACACAATATGCTCGATATGTGCAAATACAACAAGGCATCACAACATGACTCTACGACACAAGTACTTTATTTAAAGGCTCAGAGAGCCATACATAACATACATACAAGTACGGGTCACACGACCCACATTCAAGTCATACAGTCATACAAACCAGCAGCGGAAGTAACTTGTCTGAGTACAGACAACTAGTAAAATAAAAGAGGCTTGGAAAGCCTAGCTATACTACGTGGACCTTCACAAGCTCAGGATTACCACCTGGGCCTTAGTCTACTCGTCGATGTCAACGTCTACGAAGAACCCATCAGAAGGGGTTGCAGCGCCTTCTATAAAATGTAAATTATAGCAACATGAGTACAAAGGTACCCAGCAAGACTTACGTCAGATCCTACATACATGCACATTATCAAGAAGGGTTGGTGGAGTTATTGCAGCAAGCCAGCTTTGACTCTTGGCTAAACTATCCTACGAGACTCCAACTTGAAATGGTTTTGCGCACATGAGTCCACTACTCACCACTTCAATACACCACCGAGGATCCACCTCCGTCATCCTACGGAAGAGCCATCCTCGGCACTCACGCTTATCTTGAGATTTTTAGTAGTATCCATTCACTTGTCTATGAACTGTATAAGCAACCAAGTAGTCCTTTACCGTGGACGCGGCTATTCGAATAGATCATGTTAACCCTGCAGGGGTGTACTTCTTCATACATGTTTCCACCACTTAGCGTCTGCACACGACATGTGCTCGGCAGACTTCAAGCGAAAGCCGACGTGGGTGTAAACCACGACCTACCTAAACACCTAAGTCTCTAGTCCAGGTTTATCGCCTATCCAGGTTCCATCCGCAGGGAGTCCGGCCGAGGTTTCCCATACGGCCCCGAACAATGTGTACAGGGTTCCCGAGATACCTAACGGGTATTCGATACACCATGCCACGTACCTACCGCATCACAGCCCACCCCGCGGGTCAGTGCTGTCCACGGCCTCCAGTAAGCTACAAACACCAGAAACTACTTGCAACTCCTGGACAGAGGACTAGGGTGAATAAGAAGTCGAGCGGGGTCATATTTCAGGGCCCAATGTATGGTAGTAGCTGAATCTTAAATCACGCATACAGATCTCAGTTCTTAAGGTCGGCTTCAATGAAACAACCCACCATGTACTCCTACATGGCCTCTCATCGATATCTTTACCAAATCGTGTTCACCACATCACTCTCATTACCGACATGATCATTTCACTCCAGCCCATCACCCAGATGAACCAGACCTGACACGACTCTAAGCATAGCAGGCATAGCAAGGTAGGAACAACACATACATATGGCTCAATCAATTCCTACACATGCTAGTGGGTTTCATCTAATTACTGTGGCAATGACAGGTCATGCAGAGGAAATGGGTTCAACTCCAGTAGCACACAGCAGTTTGAAACGCGTTGTCTTAATGCAGTAAAAGAGAGCAAGAGCGAGAACATGGGAATATATCGATATGATCAAATGGTTGGTTGCTTGCCTGATGGATCGATGCACGGATACGGTTCTTCGCTAGGGTAATCATGGTACTCCTCGGAGGCAGAACCTGCCGCAAAGAACACCGATACATAACCATCACCAAACAATGTGCGACAATATGATGCATGCATGAAACATGGCAATATGAGTGTGTTGGGCTAATGCAACTAAAACCAGATGGGTTTGAATCAATTTGAACCAAAGATTCAAATTTCAAACTCATAAATGGCCCTTTAAAGTGTTTTATCTTTTTCTGCACTAAACCTCAAGTTAGTTTGTTTAAACATGCATGAAACTAGTATAGATGGATAGATTGGATTTTTCTGATCATTTTTCATATATAATTTGTTTGATTTGGAGCTACGTTGAATTTATATGAATTTTTGAAGTTTGCAACAATTTCTGGAATTTATAAATCATTTTAGATTTATTTTAATTTCAGAAAAGGTTTACTGCGTCAGCATGAGGTTATGCTGACCTCAGCAAGTCAACAGACCCGGTCCAGGTCAAACCTGACGCGTGGGTCCAGGGTGTCAGTGGATAATTAACTAATTTAATTTAGTTTAAACTAATCTGGATAATTAGCAGAAGGGGGCCCCACCTGTCATTGACTCAACAGAGTCAACCAGGGCCCACCCGTGGTCAAAGTCAAAATGGCTGCACCGGCGTTTAGCCGCCGGCGAGCCCGACGCGGCGGCGGAAGTGGTTTTGGCCGTTCCGGCCACCAAATGGGTCGCGGAGGGCATCGGGGTGGAGCTGAGGACGAGCCGCGGCTCTTGGTGGAGTCAGTTGGGGTCGGGGTGGCCGGAGTTGGCGCCGGCGACGACCTAGGCGGTCACCGGAGTTCGGGTGAAGACGAACTCGGGGCTAAGGTGTGCGGTGAGGTGCGGGAAGTGCACGGTTGGACTCAACGCAACGTGGTGAGTGCGTTGGACACCGTGAGTTGGCCGGAGGATGGCCGGGAGCACGTCGGCGACGAGATCCGCGGCGGTGCGTGCGGGTGATCTTCGTGCGGTGGCTACACGGCTCGGGGGCGAGAGAGGAAGGGTAGGAGGGGTAGCTAGGCTCACAGAGCACCCGTAAAGGTCACCGGCGGGGTCGGGGACGAGTTGATGCGGCGACGGCGTTGAAGGGGATCTCCGGCGATGGCGAACTCGGGCGAGGTCGGTGCGGTGGACTCGGGCCTCACGAGCACGCGGGGCTCGGTTAGCTCGACGAAGTGGACGGCGGCGGAGCTCCTGGACACCATGAGACGGAGCACGGGCGGCGGGGAGCGCGGCTACGACGATGGAGCGGCGGCGGTGGCGTCAGCCATGGCTGGGGAGCGCGAGGGGGAGGAGCTGGAGAGGAGAGGGGGCGTCTGGGGGGTTCGGGGGAGACAGAGGGGTCGATCCACGGTGTTAGCCGGGTGAGTGGAGCGGCGAGGCGGCGAGCAGGTGCGTGGCACCCATGCGGTGCTCGCCGTCGAGCACCTTGCCTGCCTGCCTGGCCGGCAAGCAGCTTGCTGGCGCGGCGCTGGGCTGGGCCGGCAGGTGGGCCGGGTTGCAGGCGCCAGGTAAGTCCTTCCTTTCTGTTTTTTTTCTTTTTCTATTTTTTTGCAACTTTGCTGAATTATTAAAAATACCTAGGAAACTCCTAAAATCACCAAACTGCTCCTGGTCCAAAGTTGGAATATTTCGAACATGAAACATTTCAGTTTAGGAATATTTGAGCATTTGAAATATTTTATATAATTTTAAATGCCCAAATTCAAATACTTATCATTTAATTCAAAGACCCTAAGATGACCTAGAAAATTGTGCAACACTTTTGGCAGAGGTTCTGAACCAAGACAAAAATGATGGACATTTTAGAAGGGCATTTCAGGTTCATTGAAAAAGTTTTTAGTAAACCCTAGTTGGTTTCAGAGGGGGCTGGGGGTTCTGACATCCCCATTTCAAGTTTCTGATGAAAGGATAGACATGATGCAACACTCTAATGCATGAACTAGCTAGGGTGTGACACCTGGAGTGCATGAGAGCTTCATACTCAATGGATTTGACACTTTTGTGGGTCAAAAATGACCAAGTGGAATGATGAGCTTATCATGCAGTTCTATTCAATAGCTCACTTCTACCCAGATGTCAAGATTGTATGGATGTCTGAAGGTACTAGGTACCAGTCTTCTGTTGCTGAATGGGCAAAGCTCATTAATGCCCCTGAAGAAGCTAAGGAAGATATTGATGTCTATGTTCAGCGCAAGAAGGGCCGCAACTCCATGGCCAAAATGTACAAGGAGATACCTAACAAGGCCTTGGAGACACATAAGCTAGGCTCAGTATACTATCTGATGTCAGGACTGGCCACCATGAACACCATTTTGAGGCACACCTTGTTGCCCAAATCAGGAGATCACAAGATGATCAGAGGACACTCCATCAACTTGCTTCAGCTATTTGATTTGCCCCAGAAGTTTAAAGTGATGAGTTTGATTGTTGAGACCATCAAGAGAACAACTGCTGACCAGAAAAGATCATGTGGGTATGCTCCACACATCCAGATGTTGATTAACTCCAAGATGAGCAAATGTGTGTACTTGTTGGATAAAGAACACCTTCCCTTGAGGCCTGACTTTGAGTACAACATAGTTGTCATGAATGCTAAAGATCCCACATTAGTAGAGGCTCAAGAGAAGAGGGAGAAAGCAAAAGCTGAGAAGGCAGCCAAGATGCCAAGTGTTGAAGAGGATTCACAAGTTTTCCTAAAGTCAAAGCAAGATCAACTTGGATATCTTATTCAAGCCACTTTGAGGATTGAGAAAGGATTGGCCACCCTGACTCAGAATCAAGAGAGCCTGGAGAGTATTATTGAAACAAAGTTCTATGATCTTGACTTGAAGGTGACAAAAATGCAAACCGTTGTTGAGCAGCTCCAAGAAGAAGCTAAAGAGAGGAAAAGAAAAACTACCACAGATGCTTTTCAGAGAGTGCCTAGGGCACAGAGATCTGCAGCAGTGCCAGTAACGGACACAAGAGCTACTGCGTCAGCACCTGCAGCCACAGCTTCAGTTTCCCCTCTGATTACAACTCCACTAGCTCCAACAACTTCAACAGATACATTCGTCCTTGGAGTCCTCTCAACGCCACCTCCCAAAGATCAAGCTTAGAGAGCCGCATAGCACTATGCATTTTCAAGATTTTTGGTAACTTGTTGCCAAAGGGGGAGAAAGTGTATAGATCATAGGCTTCGAGAGAGAGAGCTTTGCTTCTTTTGCTACTCTTTCGCTACTTATTTGCTTGCTTGCTTGGATGATACTTTATGGTTATGTGTGTGAGATACTAGTATGTTCATGTGTTTGATCATATCATACCTAATGTTTGTGCTTGGATGATGATATTCTCTATCTCTTATGTATGATCATTCACACTTTGCCTTGGTGATGAGTGCATGTTCCTTTTTCTATCATTTTGAGCACTCCACCAAGATGTATGTGACATGGAAGAGTAACCCATGATCCTAATTGTTTGTGCATTTGCATTTAAAAACAAATTTTAAATAATGCACAAATTTAGGGGGAGCTCCTGCTTATCACATACTTATCAAAGCGACGATGTATTTCATTCTTATTATCATTTATCGAAGCTTTCATCTATATGTTGTCATCAATTACCAAAAAGGGGGAGATTGAAAGTGCAACTAATCCATGGGTGGTTTTGGTGATTCTTAACAACATATAGCTCATTGAACTAATACTCTTTCAAGATGATCATTTTAGAAAGTTCAATGATTGGCATGGCATGGACTAGAGATGTGGACCCCTCAAAATGCTAAGGACACATATTGGCAAAAATCTCAAGACTCTACATTTTCATTTAAGTGATCCAAGATCACATTGAGTCCATAGGAAAGCCAATACTATTAAAAGGGGATGAGGTGTCGCTTAATGGCTTACTTGCTCAAAATGCTTAGGGATATTCTCCAAAAACCCTCAGCCACTTTCTCATATCCACAGATGTCCTAAACCTAAAGTCAAACTCGGCCCCACCAATATGATCTATCCGGCACCATCGAGTTCATTTGACACAGCCACTGCCACAAACCCTAATCACTTTGGTTTCACCGATAGTGATCTCGGTCTCACCGAGATGGGATTGCAAATTCTCTGTTTCCCTTTGTAACATTTCGGTCTCATTGAAATGAGCGATCGATCCCACTGAGTTCGCAATGCAAACTCCCTATTTCCTTTTTGTAACGTTTCGGTCTCAATGAAACGAGCGATCGGTCCCACCGAGTTTGCCTGACCAACTCTCTTTTTGCCTATTACTGAAATCGGTCCCACCGAGATCATGTGATCAGTCTCCCCGAGATCAAGTTATGCCCTAACCCTAGCACATCGGTCCCACCGAGCTGATCATGTTGGTCCCACCGAAAAAGTGCCTACACTTCCAACATTCATTTTCTGAGAGAGAACCACCTACTCATGTGTTGAGACCAAGACATTCCAATCCAACCACTAGAATCCTGATCTCTAGCCTTCCCCAAGTTGCTTTCCACTCAAATCATCTTTCCACCATAGCCAAATCTATGTGAGAGAGAGTTGAGTGTTGGGGAGACTATCATTTGAAGCACAAGAGCAAGGAGTTCATCATCAACACACCATCTATTACCTTTTGGAGAGTGGTGTCTCCTAGATTGGTTAGGTGTCACTTGGGAGCCTCCGTCAAGATTGTGGAGTTGACCAAGGAGTTTGTAATGGCAAGGAGATCGCCTACTTCATGAAGATCTACCCAAGTGAGGAAAATCCTTCGTGGGCGATGGCCATGGTGGGATGGACAAGGTTGCTTCTTCGTGGACCCTTTGTGGGTGGAGCCCTCTGTGGACTCATGCAGCCATTACCCTTTGTGGGTTGAAGTCTCCATCAACGTGGATGTATGATAGCACAACCTATCGGAACCATGCCAAAAATCTCTGTGTCTACGTTGTGTTTGCTCCCTCCAAACTCGTCCCCTTTACCTTCATATGTAATGATTTACATTCCGCTGCTATACTCTTAGAATTGGATGTGTAGGCTGATTGCTTGACTAGTGCTAAGTTGCTAAAATCCGCCAAGACTTAAAATTGGGAAAAGCCTAGATTTTTATTTGGTCAAGTAGTCTAATCACCCACCCTCTAGACATACTTTCAATCTGACATGAAGCCCTGCGCGGATCACTTCACCATCACCATCACCACGCCATCATGCTGACGGAACACATCTACTTCCTCGACACCTTGCTAGATCAAGAGGGCGAGGAACGTCTGAACGTGTGTAGAACTCGGAGGTGCCGTATGTTCGGTACATGGCCGGTTGGAGCTAGAAGAAGTTCGACTACATAAACCACGTTGTGAAATGCTTCCACTTCGGTCTATGAGGGTACGTAGACACACTCTCCCCCTCTCGTTGCTATGCATCTCCTAGATAGATCTTGCGTGAGCGTAGGATTTTTTTTTTGAAATTGCATGCTACGTTCCCCAACACTTCACTCATATTCATTTTGGCAAGGTCATGTGCAATCAACTTTCATATCTTGCGCTAGTTCATGGATTCACAACCCCGCTTGTTGGTAAGACAAGGGACAAGGTAACCTAATGCTTTCATGGACATCATCATATGTGCCATTCACTCTATGCCTATGGGTATCCTTGTATGTTCCTTCTGGGACTAACTCATGTAGGTATGGAAAGTGCAACACTCCAATGGATTGCTCCAAAAGATCTACATTGAGCATCCACATCTTCAACATCTACATGAAGTCATCATCGACAAAATCCAAGGTTAGTTCATCCCTCTTAGGGGGGATATCACTTCTAGGGGGGGCTTTGCTCTAGGAATTGAGCTAAGGCAACTCTAATGGTGTGACCACATCAATGCATTATGTAAAAGTGGTAACCCCACTTGTTCTTAAATGATGAGTATGACCTACGATCAAATGTTCTCATTTGACTCCTCAGTCAATATACTCATATATAGATGACCTAGTCATCACCAATTGCTTGATAGATGCTAGAGTGTTTGTGCATGCTTTGTCACATTTTTAATTTGCTATCTTATTGTGTGAGCATGTTGGTTGCACGATTTCTCCATTCGAGGACATCCATTTGTGGTTTTGATTGTTTGGTTTTTATTTGCCAAATGGATGGACAAGAATTCCTAAGAACCTCCTCTAGCTACCTATGCTTTTTCTCTTCTCAAACTCTATTCATGCTACATCACAAAATTTGAACAAGTCTTTTTCGGATCGTCCGAGTGAGGTGCACTCGGAGCCACCGATCCGTCAAGGGATGACCTCCAAAACCTTCTCATGAATTTTGGTCAGACCAACTAATTCATATTCGGTCCCACCTAAACCACTAGATTGATCTAGGTTTTCATCTTGGTGCTACCGATTAGAACGATTTGGTCTCACCGAGTTACAGCAACTGCAAGCAGTTTTGCATCTTGGTGCCAGACGTTCCACTCGGTGCCACCAAAAGCGTATGGGTATATATACCACGGCCCGCTCGATTGAAAATTTCTTCAAACACTCGAGCCCGCGCCCCCATTGCTGTCGTCCCTTGGTCTCTAGATCGTCGCCGCCTCTGCCTGGGCACAGTTGTCGGAGATCTCCTCCGCCATCAATGGAATCCCTCTCCGTTGTTGCTGCCGTAGCGAACCATCACCAAGTAAGGGTACGGGTTTGACCACTTTGTGCTCTTTCCTCACTCTGATTCATTGCACAAAGTTTTTTCCTACTTTCTTCCCACGTATGAAATCATTTTATCCAACAAATAATTCCTTTAGACTAGATTTGATGAATACTCTTAGGGTTAGGTTTCCATTGAGCTCATCTCAGACCGACCAAAATGGAGGTTTCGGTCCCACCGATTGGCCCTGCCCATTGCACTAAGTACAACTCGGTCTGACTGAAGCATACTGATCGGTGAGACCGAAAGCAATTTCTCTGTGAAACCCTAGCATCTCGGAGTCATCGAACTGCAACTCGGTCTAACGGATACCGCATGTTTAGACTCTATTGGTGCTTCAGTGTCACCGAGATTATCATATCGGTAGCTCCGAAATGCTTTCTACAGAAAATGAAAACTAAGATTTTGACTAATTTTTTGCAAAAACAAGCTGCTTTTTGTGATGCTCATCCACTCTGCCCATATCCATCTATTCACAAGGTCAGTTTACAGAGATGTCAGAGGCAAGTGACATCCAGAACAAGTCAGAGGAGATGGTCAACCTCAGTCTGGGCACTAGTCCAAGTAGTAGCTATGATGAAGGCGGCATAAGCACTCCTAGCAACTTGCCTAAAGCTGCTATGTCGGCGTTATGGGAACGGGGGTCCCCAGACTTGCCTGCCTGTGGCCTGCGGCGTGGCTCAAGCGGAGGCCCAGTGCAGCACAGCTTCATCAGCTCAAGCTCAAGACCCTCGCGAGGGGCCAAGCCTCGCAGGGCGGACGACAGGAAGCTTCCTCGGGAGCAGCCTCATCAGCCGGGCTCGCGAGGAGGCGGAGAGATCAAGGCAGGGTACCTCGCGAGGTGCCCGTGATGCAAGCCATGACAATCGAGCCAAGGCGGGCGCCAGGCGGGTGCCGGCCTGCGCAGTGTCCTTGTTTCCCCTTTGGTGCAAAGGGGGCAAGAACAGGCCAAGGCATCAGGCAAAGGTTACCGTTTCAGTGCAACAAGACCAAGACCAGCGGGACGGCAGGATGGAGGTCACCATGGAGCCTAGGACGGCGTCACCGTCAGAGTCTTTGGCAGTCGAAGACCAACTTTAGTCAGGATAAGTGTACTAGATGTTCCCCTTCAAAATGGCCAATTGTTGGCGCCCTTCCCGCTCATTATTTGGGAAGAGGCCCAGGGCCTCACTCTATAAATAGAGCTAGCCACCACAGAGTAAGGGAGAGAGATCCAGATTTTGGGTAGACTAGAGAGAGAGAGAGAGAGGCAATTGAACTCACCCAAGCAGTTCATCGCACCAGCTCAAGAACAGCCCCTCGCGAGGTTGTTCTCCCATTGTATTGTTCATCATCAGCCCCTGAGGCAATCCACCACACCACACACTGGAGTAGCGTATTACACCACAATGGTGGCCTGAACCAGTATAAACCTCGTGCCCCTTGTGTGTTCATCTTTCTAGCTTAGATCCTTTGCGAGGCTTCTAGACGTGAGTTGGTAGGGGAGAGATCTTCGCGCGCACCCAAGTGTTCGAACCTCAAGGGTCTGCTGGAACCCGAAATCTGACATTTGGCGCGCCAGGTAGGGGTGCGCCGGAATCCTTCTTCCACCGCCTCGCGTTTCGTCGTCCGTCGCGCCCATGTCTGACGCTTGCCGAGCCCGCGCCGAGCGTCGGGCTGCTCTCGCGGCTCATGTCGCCTAGACGGCCCCCGTCGGCGGGCCTCCCCGTCGTTCTCAGTCGCTTGCCGCCCACGCCTCCACCGGTCCAGCGGGGAACGAGCAGCAGGTGTCGTCGCTGCATCCCTCGGTGCGGCGGGAAGGCCGCACCACCACCCGGTCGCTGACTCCGGCAGGCTCGTCATCGCACGCTCGTCGCGCTCCCGCGGACGCGCACGCTGCATTGCTCCTGGCACGTGAGCTCCTGCACTATCGCCCCGTCGATGACCTCTACGACGAGTGGCTCGCTCGCATCACCAAGCTCGTCAGCACCGCAGGGGGATCCCCTGCGCCGTCCCTCTCGCTGCATCGCCCTCCACCCTGCGTGGGCAACGCAGCTCCGGAGGCACCTCCGCCGCCTCCTCCTCAAGAAGGTGCCCTGGCCCCAAGGCGCGCGGCCCCTGGACGAAACCCACCACGCCCAGTGCCCGCACAGCAAGAAAAGAGCTGCCAAGAGGTCCCTCGCCCTCAAGAAGTTACTCGCATGCTCCCAACGGCAGCACGCCATGGCCGCGTTCCTGCTCCAGCGCGCCAAGACCCTGCGCTGCGGCTGGCGGCAGCGTGCGGAGATCTCCAAGATCAAGCCCTTCGTCACCAAAGGCCCCCTGTAGCCACTGCAGGCTATCGCGCCTTCACCGCCGAGTTGCGCAGTGTGGCCTGGCCGGGCAAGTTCAAGCCAGATCTGCCTCCTCGCTACGATGGTACTGCCGACCCCGCGGAGTTCCTGCAGCTCTACGAGCTAGGCATTGAGGCGGCCAACGGGGACGAAAAGGTCATGGCGACCTGGTTTCCCATGGCGCTCAAGGATGGCGCCCACACCTGGCTCTTGAACCTGCCTCCCGGCACGATCTCCTCTTGGGACGAGATGCGCACTCGCTTCATCGCTAACTTCCAAGGCACTCGCGACTGGCCCCCGGCCATGAGTGACCTGCGCCGCATCAAGCAACAGCCAGGAGAGACCCTGCAGAAGTACATCCAGCGCTTCAACAACACCCGCCTCAAGATCCCCAGGGTGACTGAGGAAGCCATCATCTCAGCCTTCTCCGATGGCGTGCGTGACATCAAGATGAAAGTGGAGCTAGCAATCCATGAAGACCTGTGCACATCTCTGGAGCTGTTCAACTTGGCGACCAAGTGCGCCAGGGCTATGGAAGGGAGCCTCTCCCTCCTAGAGCTTCCGGTTGCTGATCCGGAAGAGAAGACGCCCAAGGTGAAGGACGTGAAGCACAAAGGAGCTGTTGTGCTCGCAGCGGAGCCAGACACTAAGCGAGGCAGGGATCAGCCAGAGTCATCCAAGGGCAGCCGGTACTGCGTGTACCACGATCTCCACACCCACAGTACCAATGAATGCCAAGAGCTTAGGGCTGTGCGAGATGGACGTATCGGCCGACGCCCCGAGCACAACGATCGGGACTATGGCCGAGGAGGAGGAAGAGGTGGAGGACGATGGGAAGACCGTGGCCCTCGCCAAGGATGGTGTGACCGACCTCGCGAGGACCGCTGGCAGGACCAGCCTCGCGAGGGAGGTTGGAGGGATCAGCCTCATGAGGATCGCCCGCAAGGCAACGCAGGCCTCCCTCTTGTGCCACCACGGCCAAGGAGGAATGAAGACCAGCATCAGGACGAGGGGGCTGGGGGCTTCCAGGAGCCGCACGCAATCACTTGCATCCTGGGCGGCGCCCAGGCCCCAGCCTCACAGCGCATCTTCAAGCAATATGCTCGCGAGGTGAATGCAGTCCTCCCCAAGCTTGAGGCCACGCGCCCTCTCTGGTGGTCTGCGTGCGCTATCACGTTCAGCTCAGCGGATCAGCTCAAGTGCGCGGCAACGGCCGGAGTCCTCCCAATGCTTTGTTCCCCAGTCATCAGCATTGTGCAAGTCACCAGGACCCTCATCGATGGCGGAGCAGGACTCAACGTTCTGTCCGTCGAGACGTTCAACAATCTCCAAGTTCCATATGATCAGCTTCAACCGACCAAGCCTTTCTCAGGAGTTACTGATGGTTCCACTGTTCTGATAGGGCAGGTTCGCCTTCCTGTCACCTTTGGGCAGTGCAACAACTACCGCACCGAGCTCATTGACTTCAACGTCGCCCACATTCTCCTGCCGTACAATGCCATCCTCGGGTACCCAGCTCTGGCCAAGTTCATGGCAGTGACTCACCATGGCTACAATGTCCTCAAGATGCCTTGAAGCGGTGGAGTCATCACAGTCCCCTGTGAAGAAAAGGATGCAGTGTGTTCTCTTGAGCGTGCCTTCCAGGCCGCGGCAATCGAAGACCCAGATCACAGGAGTGGGAGCCTTCCCGAGGCGGTCCCTAAGAAGAAGAAGACTTCACCTGGTCCAAACCATCAGGAGGCAGGCACCTCCAGCGGCGTTGCGTCCTAACCCGCGCCCGTTCAAGGGGCGCCACCCTCTGTTGCATAGGAAGGCTTGCCCGGCGCCCTCCTCGGGCAAGGCTCGGAGGCTCTTTCTTGGAGGGCCACCGACTTTGCCAAGGTCACGAGGGAGGCGCTCGGGCACCACTTGGAGACGTGCTTCAAAGCACGTTTCCCTCAGGAAGGTATGAGGCAAGGAGGGCCATACCCTCAGGAGTTCATCGCAAGAAACACTCAGGAGCTACAGGAGTCAAGGGTCATGCATGGCAGCCACCGCTTTCCCACCATAGCCCCCCATCCAGGCGAGGATGGTGGGCTGCGCATCTGCATCGACGTGCCAGGGCTCAACCGAGCCGCGTCTCAGGAGCGCCTTTGGCCTTCGCGCGTGGGGCGTTGCGAGGGTCCACCTCACAACTACGTTCGCATGCCTTTCGTCCTGCCGAATGCGGCCGCTGCTCATCAGCGCCTACTGAGGAGCATTCTGGAGGCTCAGGAGGTCAGGCATTGCGCGGTCCTGGCGGAGATGGAGATGGTCCTCGAAGATCCACCTGCGCCCCCGGAGCCTCGCAAGGCTCCCGGTCCCGGGAGCTCGTGAGGGTCAGCTTCCTCATCGCACATCGTCCGTTAATTCAGCATCCCTTCATCTCCGACGGTATCAGGTGACATCTTTCAAAGTTCCATTTTCAGCTGGGAGTGCCCACAGGGCTGCATCATTCCCAGGCCGCGTGGGTCCGTCCCTGTGGCATGTATCTGTTTTGCTTATGTTCTTTGCCTACCTTGTTGGGGGCGCCCCTCGGGCTGCATTATCCCCAAGCTGCTCGGGCCTGACCCAGTGGCGTTTGCTTTTTCTTCATCTATCTAAATGGATTTTCTCCTCCATACTTAACCTGATTCCCATGATTATCGTCTGCTGCCTATCATGGACCTCTCCGCTCTCACGCAAAGCACTTGCACGTTAAAAGGGGGGGTGCCTGAGCATCGCGACTCATGGGCCCTTACTGGCTCTCCAGCCCTCATCCCCTGGCCTTGACCCACGGCATCGCGACCTGTCATACCAGTGGCGGCTGAGCTTGCTCGAGGGCCGGAACTTGAGGACGTAGAGCATTTGCATTCTAACCACCTTGCAGGAACATACCATTGATAAAGGCCCAGAGCCAAGCGCAACCCGCCTCGAGGTAGGGCCTCGTGAGTCCCGCGCTGGCTCACGGCTGTCCGGATACCGTGCCGGCCACGTGTCAGGGCGGGGCTGTGCACGCCCCGGGGGCTCCTCCCGGAGGGGAGCCCCCACCCACACACCAGTGGAAGCACCATGCTCCATGCTGGCTGACGACACTACCGAGGAGCGGCTATGCCCGTACACATACGAAAGCACTATGCCCCGAGCTGGTGATAAACAACTGAGGGCGACCCACGGCTGTATTAACCTCAGGGAGCCCAAAGCTCAGTGTCTGGCACCATCGCAACGCCTCCCCTCGGGAGTGCCGCACGAGGGGGCAGGACACGGGGGTTGCGCCCGGGCCACGCCCGAGCGCATGCCACCCAGCCAGGTCCCTCGGACCTGGTTGTCGCGCGCCCCTCCCCGAGCGGAGCCAAGGTATGAAAACTCGTTTGAACGTCAAGGGGGACCCCTGAGCATCACGACTCAGGAGCCTAACTGATCACGTAGCTCCTCACTCCTTAGTTCTGAAAGGCTAACGGCGGTTGAGGTATGCGCGGGGCCGGGCCCTGCCGACATAGAACGACAAATCCACTCCTATGCCTTCCTTCCCTACTTGTTGTTTGCGCGTCAAGGGGGACTCCTGAGCATCGCGACTCAGGAGCCTAACTGGTCACATAGCCCCTCACTCCTTAGTCCTGTCCTGGTTTTCGGTCGGGGCTAACGGCGGCTGAGGTATGCGCGGGGCCGGGCCCTGCCGACGTAGAACACAAGCAAATAGGAGGGAAAAATGCAAATTCTAGGGAATTCAAAAGCAAATATCACAGGCCATAGATTTTTTCACAATGCCAAACACAAGTTTAAACCCCTCCACGAGGCATGGTGCATGTTGCAGGAACTGAAATAGGACAGAAGCCGCGAAGGGGTCACTTTCCGGTGGCGCCGCCGCCTGTGGTGGAGTCGCGCTGGGCGGCTCCACCTCGTGAGGCTACGGAGCTGGTGGCATCGTGCCCGGGCCAGGTGCTGAAGGCATGGAACCTCCCCAACAAAGCCTCAGCTCGGCCTTTCACAGCCTCAGCACCAGCAGCGGCAAGGTCGCCGCTCACAGGTTCCAGCAAGCTGTCGAGGTCGACATTGGGGTCGCGAAGGTAGACGTGGCCGAGGACACGCATCAGCACTGCAGAAGACAGGGCATGCGCCTCTGCCTCGGCCGTGGGACCAAGGTCGTCTGCGACATATTCAAGTGCACGGACCAGGAAGGGAAGCAGCTTGGCGGGGCCGTCCTCTGCGCCAGCCAACGGCTTCTCTAAGCCGCCCTCATAAAGCGTCTTTAGCGCATCGCGAGCTTTCTCCTCCAGCTTCGCGAAGGCCACTTGATCCACGGCCAGGACCTTTGCCTTGCCGTCTAGCTTGGTCCTCTCTGCCTTCAGCGCCTGCTCCAGCGTCTCCAACTGGCCACGACGGTCATCGAGCTCGGTGTCCCGGTCCCTGACGGCAGCTTCCCGAGCCTTCATCTCCTTCTCCTTCTCCTGGCGACCACGGACTTCCTTGGCGAGCTCATCACACAGGCCTTGCAGCTCATCCTCCAGCGCCTTGCAGCGGCCCCAGGCATCTGCAGCGTCACCCAAGGCAGGGTCGCGGGCGGCCTTGGCCTGGGAGGTGGCTTGCTTCTCCTCATCGGAGGCCGACACGGCCTGGCTCAGCGCCGCTCGGATGGAGGCGTCAGAGCGGACCCAGCTAGAGGCTAGCTCCAGGCGCCCGGCCACCTGGCAGGGGTCCGTGCTCCAAAGATCCTCCCGCAACCGGCTCAGTTCGTTGGCAGCCCAGTCAAGGACGATAGAGGAAGCAGAAGAGACGGGAGCCGGTGGAATAGGTAGAGAGGGCGGCGGCGTGATCACAGCTTGGGAGGAAGGGACCCCCCGAGCCTTGGCCACCTCGGCGACAACATCAAGTGCAGGCACCTCCAGGGTCAGCAGGGCCACGAGGGCTGACTCCCCACCAGAGCGTCCCTGCTGGACTCGCAAAGACGACCGGGCAGGGGACGCACGAGCCTTGCTGCCCCCTTTCCCCACAGATGAAGGCGCTGCCCCGGCAGGAGAACTCGCCCCAAGCAGGGCCGTCGAGGCCCCTTTCAACCTTTTTGCTGCAGGCGCCGGCCTGGCCAAAAGGATGCAGACGTCAAGCCTTGGTGACAGAAACAAAGGAAAACACGAATCGAGCACTTACTAGTCGTCGTTCACGGACTCAAGCAGCCTCCGGCCGAACTTGAAGCCCGAGAGCCTACAGCTGGGATCAGCCTTGGGAGGCCCGGAGGCAGAAGGCACGTCGAGAACGCGAAAGCTGGCCTCAGACTGCCCCGGGACCAGAGCAAACCCTGGGGGAACCAGCCCCGTCCTGCCCTTCCTCGGGACCAAGGGAGAGTCCTTCCCGCCTCGCCTTGCACCGGCCTCGTCGTCGTCCGGCATGGAGCGGAGGGCGCGGGACCTGCACCGAGGGAAGGACTCCCCCGACTCCTCGCCGGTCGCCTTAGAGTCAGGCTCTTCTTCTTCCTCCTCTTCTTCCTCCTCACTCCCGCTGGAGTCGTCGGAGGACACATTCATCGTTGCCAACGCCGCCAGATCCCCGTGAGCTTCTGCGGGCACTAGCCCCTCACCGTTGAAGGTGGGCATGGCGTTCACCACCTGCTCCCAGTCGTCGCGAAGGAACAGGGGGATAGGAGCGCCCTCCGGGCTCGCCACGTCTCCCCCAACCAAGGAATGGAGAGCCGCAGCCAGATCTTCGTCGGCCAGGGCCTCAGAGCTTAGGCGAAGGGCGGCATCTGCTTCCCCAAGCCTCCACAATGGGATCGAGTGCCCCCCGAGTGGAGCCACCCGATGCTCCAGGAACTCCCTTAGGAGCGTAGCCCCGGTCAGCTTCGCCGCCCCCAAGTTGCCTGGCCTCAGGTCCGCGTTCATCCTCTTCAGCACCACCTTCGCACGGGGGTCGTCAAGCTCTGCGCGAGACCACGCATCAACGGCCTTGGACTGCCCCGTAGGCAACACAAGTCGAGGGTGGATGCGCCCAACATCCACCATGACCCACTTGCTCCGGAAGCCTTCGATCCTCTTCCCAGGCTTCAAGATGGCATTGGAGTTGGATTATGCGATAAAGCTTGCGCATGCGGTGATGTGGGCACCAGAAACCCGGAGGGAAAAGTAATGACGCAGCAAGGACACTGAGGGCATCACTCCAACGTGAGCCTCACAATAGTAGGCGAAAATCGCCAGGAGAAGAACAGAGTTGGGGTGGAGGTGCAGAGCTTGCAAGTTGTATTGGAGAAGAACAGCAAGGAAGAACTCGGAAAAAGGAGGCACCAGATCAGTGATGATGGCGCTCACAAAGAGCGGGTAGAAGGTGCCCCCCTTACCTTCAGGCTGGGCGGAGCCGGCCTTGAGCACAGTTGCCCCCTCGTTGCCCTGCGCCACCGTCATCAGGCGCGTGAGGGCGAGATTCTTCTCTGACATGTTCGGGGGATCCAGAGCCGGCGAGTACCAGGCCTCGGTCGGGGTCTTGCGAGGCGCCATGGATTTCCGGATGGAAGGGATCGAGGCAGATCTGGAGGATTTCAGAAGCGAGAAGGAGAAGAGCGAGAAAGGGGATCTGGAGCAAGGCAAACGAGAACGAAGCAACTAAGTCTGGCCCGGGTACCCCTTTTTTCAGGTGGACGGTTGCCGAGGCATCATGGGGAAGCGGGGACGCCCACGTCCAATCAATCGCCACACGGCGCCCGAGGCCGCAGGCTATTGGGGCCCGTGGAGCTTCACACTTGCCCCTTTGCTTCTCTGCTAAGCCAAGTCCGGGCGCGCCTTGGGCCCGGGGGCTACTGTCGGTGTTCTGGGAATGGGGGTCCCCAGACTTGCCTGCCTGCGGCTTGCGGCGTGGCTCAACTGGAGGCCCAGTGCAGCTCAGCTTCATCAGCTCAAGCTCAAGACCCTCGTGAGGGGCCAAGCCTCGCGGGGCGGACGACAGGAAGCTTCCTCAAGAGCAGCCTCATCAGGCGGGCTCGCGAGGAGGCGGAGAGATCAAGGCAGGGTACCTCGCGAGGTGCCCGTGACGCAAGCCATGACGATCGAGACCAGGCGAGCGTCGGCCTGCATAGTGTCCTTGTTTCCCCTTTGGTGCAAAGGGGTCAAGCACAGGCCAAGGCATCAGGTAAAGGTTACCGTTTCGGCGCAACAAGACCAAGACCAGTGGGACGGCAAGATGGAGGTCACCATGGAGCCCAGGACGGCGTCACCGTCAGAGTCTTTGGCAGTCGAAGACCAACTTTAGTCAGGATAAGTGTACTAGATGTTCCCCTTCAAAATGGCCAATTGTTGGCGCCCTTCCCGCTCATTATTTGGGAAGAGGCCCAGGGCCTCCCTCTATAAATAGAGCTAGCCACCATAGAGTAAGGGAGAGAGATCCAGATTTTGGGTAGACTAGAGAGAGAGAGAGGAAATTGAACTCACCCAAGCAGTTCATCGCACCAGCTCAAGAACAGCCCTCGCAAGGCGGTTCTCCCTTTGTATTGTTCATCATCAGCCCCTCAGGCAATCCACCAGACCACACACTGGAGTAGGGTATTACACCATAATGGTGGCCTAAACCAGTATAAACCTCGTGTCCCTTGTGTGTTCATCTTTCTAGCTTAGATCCCTTGCAAGGCTTCGAGACGTGAGTTGGTAGGGGAGAGATCTTTGCGCGCACCCTAGAGTTTGAACCTCAAGGGTTTGCCGGAACCCGAAATCCGACATGCTACTAGACAGAAGAAGAGGAACTCTGACAGTGAGGATGAATACTTTGTTGTTGAGGAAGAAGTGACCTCAAAGAAGAAAGTGCTTAAGAAGGAATATACTGCAGCTGCTACCACCAAGCCTGGTATTCAGAAGAAAGCTCCTGCCAGGAGAGCTCCTGTGTGAAAAGTGAGAAAGTCAATAGTGACTCAAGAAACAATGGAGTTCACTCTTGAGCCAAGAGAAGAAGATGAAGCTGCTAATGGAAAGAAGAAGAGGAAGGAGAGAGTCAAGAAAACCATTGCCAGAGACATTGGTAGACCATCCATGATGAGGGATGCTAATGAGGATGAGGAGGAGGAAGAGCCTGTAGCACCACCAGCCAAATCTTAGAAATTGATGGCTGATGCCATTAAGACTGGTGCTCCCTCGAAGCCCAAGTCAAAGCCACCACCTGCTGCACCCAAGACTTCAGCTCCAAAGAGATCCACCAGGAACATTCCGTCGCTGAAAAGAATAAGGCCCCAATGCCGGAAGTTCAACAAGATGATGAGGCCCAAGTGCTCAAAAAACTGAAACCCAAGATTCCATACCACAATGATGATCATCCAGTGGCTGAGAACATGAAGTTGAGGAAGGACAATGGACTAAGATTATGGAGGAAGACAGATCCATATGCCACAAGGAGAAGGGCTGCTGTTGACTACCGTTTCCACACCAGAGAACAACATAACTTCTATGAAACAATGTTGCTTGACAAGAAGCCTATAGTGAGCGACATGAAGTGGGTTGACTGGAATTACATCGATGCAAATGAGGATTACTTTCCCCACTTTCATGAGAGCTTTAGGCCGACTGGAGTTGATGGTTTTGTTGGACAAGAGCTCACCAAGTGGAATGATGATATGGTGATGCAGTTTTACTCCACTGCACACTTCTATCCAGATGGGAAGATAGTGTGGATGACTGAGGGCACCAGATACCAGTCATCGATCTCAGAGTGGGCTGAGCTCACCAATGCCCCAAAATAAGATGAGAATGACATAGATGTCTATGGCAAACCAAGTATGGACCACAACACTATGGCTCACATGTACAAGCCCATTCCCGACGAAGCTTTGAAGATTCACAAGTTTGATTCCATCTACTACTTGCTTGCTGGTTTGGCCACCACAAATACAATACTGAGGCATACCTTATTGCCCAAGTCTGGAGATCACAGAATGATCCGTGGCCACTACATGAACTTGCTGCACCTATTTGACATTCCTCAGAAGTTCAAAGTTATGAGTCTAATAGTTGAGATAGTCAAGAGGACAGCTGCTGACCAAAAGAGGTCATGTGGATATGCACCACACATTCAGATGTTGATCAATTCCAAAGTTGGAACTAGCACATATCTACTTGACAGAGAGCATCACCTTTTAGTCCAGAGTTTGAAGACAATGAAGTTGTCATGTATGCTTCACATCCTACTTCTGTTGAGGCCCAAGAGACAACTGAGAAGGCAAAGGCTGCTAAAGCAGCAAAAGTAGCAAGTGCTTCAGATGCATCAATTGTGAATCTCAAGACCAAGCAAGATCAACTCACATATCTGCTAGAAGCTACCCTGAGGATTGAGAAGAGTCTAGCCAACTTGACTAAGAATCAGTAGAGCCTAGAGAGGATTGTTGAAGATAAGATGTACAACCTTGATGTCAAAGGTCATTGAGATTCAGACTATTGTTGAGAAGCTCAGAGATGATGCTAAGGACAGAGATGACAGGCCTACTACAGATAGATTCCGGAAAGTGCCAAGGGCACAGAGGTCTTCTACTGAGCCAGTTGCATACATGAGGCGTGCTCACTGTGCTCCTGCCACCACTGCCATAGTGCCACCACTAGTGTCAACTCCTCCTACTCAACAGACTTCAGCTGAAGCATTTGCAGACGCACTTCTCTCAATGCCATCTACGCACACTGGAGCTACAAGCCAGAAGACCCCTTCAAGAGCTCCCCGAGATCATGCCTAGAGTGCCATATAGCACTATACATTTTCAAACTTTTTGGTAACTTGTTGCCAAAGGGGGAGAAAGTGTATAGATCATAGGCTTCGAGAGAGAGAGAGTCTTTTGCTTCTTTGGTTCTTATTTGCCTTGCTACTTTGGTAGGTTGTTGCTACTTGATCCTACATTCTCGTGAGATACCTTGTGTGATCATGTGTTTGATCATACTATGCTTAATGTGTTCTTGCATGTCTATCTCTATGAATGTTTGTGTATGATCAAACACTTGTATCTTTGGTGATGAGTGCATGTTATTTTACTCTTATCATTTTGTGCGCTCCACCAAGATGTATGTGACATGAAAGAGTGACCCATGATCCTAATCGATTGTGCATTTGCATTGAAACGCAAATTTTAAATAATGCACAAATTTAGGAGGAGCTCTTGCTTATCACATACTTCTCAAAGCAACGATGTATTTCATTCATTTTATCATTTGTTGAAGCTTTGATCTATATGTTGTCATCAATTACCAAAAAGGGGGAGACTGAAAGTGCAACTAATCCCCAGCTAGTTTTGGTAATTCATAACAACATATAGCTCATTGAACTAACATTGGTACAATGAGGTGCTATACAAACAGTTTTTAACCCCTTTCTGCAACGGTGTTTTGAACCGTCACCTAGTGAGTGACTGTAATGGGGGGGGGGTCCTTCCCACACAACCTAGAAACGATCGGGGATAGGGAGCCATGATGCATACAATTGTCCCTATAACTGTGTATGATATATCGAATATCCCAAACGCTTCATCCTTGCTACTCGTTTGTGCTCGAATTGCCATCGCAGTCGAAGTTCTGTGGTTTTACCTAAAACCAGGCACATTCTAGGCACGAGATTTTTCCAGGCGCAGCCAGGCACATTCTAGGAATGTACCAGACTGGCTCTACGCTTACGATGCCTCGCACATCACAAACAGTTCATCATTGTAAACCGTGTATGATAGGGCGACAATCACACACATTTAGTTTTCCCACACCGTTTGTGATATTGTCTGACATCACACACGGTTTGCAAACGGCAACTGTGTGCATGGTTACACACATTTCCTCTTCGTGAACCATGTCGGATTATGATGTACATCGCACACATTGTGCTTTATAAACCGTGTGCACTGTAATGACCTGCAGAGCGTAATTTCACCCTAATTTAATTGCTACTATTTAAAATTGTACCTGATTTGAATTTTAAAGTAGGCCATAGCTTTATCCATATCCATCAGGTTCAAACAACCAATGCATTATTCGATTCACATGTACATATGTGATACGTCTCCAACGTATCTATTATTTATGAAGTATTCATGTTGTTATATTATCATTCTTGGATGTCTTACAATCAATTATAGCAACTTTATATCATTTTTTGGGACTAACCTATTGACCTAGTGCCCAGTGCCAGTTGCTGTTTTTTGCTTGTTTTTTACATCACAGGCAATCAATATCAATGTAGTCCAAACACCGTGAAACTTTTTGTGGATTTTTTATAGGGCCAAAAGACATCCAATGGGCCAGAGCAGCACCTGGGCAGGCGCGCCCCGGTGGGTTGTGCCCACCTCGGTGGCCTCCCGCACCCCCTCTTCGCCCTATAAATCGTCAAATATTCCAAAAACACTCGCGGAGACCCTAGATCAGAAGTTCTGCCGCCGCAAGCCTCTATAGCCATGGAAAACCAATCTAGACCCCATCCTGACACTCCGTCGGAGGGGGAAATCATCACCAGAGGCCATCTTCATCATCCCAACGACCACCATGATGTGGAGGGAGTAGTCCACCCTCGGGTCTAAGGGTTTGTAATAGTAGCTATGTGTTTAAACTCTCTCTCTCTCTCGTGTTCTTGAGATGTCACAATCTTGATGTATCGCGGGCTTTGTTAATATAGTTGGATCATTTTGTGTTTTCCCCTCTCTATCTTGTTGTGATGAATTGAGTTTTCCCTTTCAGATTTCGTTCTTATCAAATTGGATACTTTTATGGATTTGAGAGCACTTGATATAACTCTTGCATATGAATACTCATGGTGACAATGGGGTATTATATTGATTCACTTCGGATATGTTTTGGCACTCAACTTGAGGATTCCCGAGGTGACATTGGGGTAATCTATGCATAGGGGTTGATGCATGTTCTCGTCTTTTGTTTCTCCTTTAGAAATCTCGGGGCACTCTTTGAGGTTCTTTGTGTTGGGTTGAGTATTATGAATCTGAATTTGCTTTGGTGTTATTTTAGTACGAACTCTTGATAGATTGATCGGAATGAATAACTTTGCATTATTTTAGTACGAACTCTTGAATAGATCAAACAGAAATAATAACTTTAAGGTGGTTTTGTAACCTACAAGAAATTTCTTCTTATGTTTTCCGCTAGATAAGAACTTTGGAGTGTTTATTCATCGCACGTTGAGGGATGGTTATATGATCCAATTAGATTAGCATTGTTGAGAGATTCCACTAGCGAAAGTATGGACCCTAGGCCTTGTTTTCAAGCATTGCAATACCATTTCTGCTCACTTTTATCGATTGCTACCTTGCTGTTTTTATTTATTCAGATTATAAAAATATATTTCTACCACCCATATTACACTTTTATCACCATCTCTTTGCCGAACTAGTGCACCTATACAATTTTCCACTGTATTGGGCGTGTTGGGGACACAAGAGATTTCTTGTATTTGATTGCAGGGTTGCTTGAGAGAGACCATCTTCATCCTATGCCTCTCACGGATTGATAAACCTTAGGTCATCCACTTGAGGGAAAATTGCTACTGTCCGACAAAACTCTGCGCTTGGAGGGCCAACACGAGTCTACAAGAATAAAGTTGCGTAGTAGACATCAAGCTCTTTTCTACCGCTGTAGCCGGGGAGGTGAGTGCTTGAAGGTAGACCTTTAGATCTTGCAATCGAATCTTTTAGCTTCTTGGTTTATCACGATAACCCACAAGTATAGGGAATCACAACAGTTTTCGAGGGTAGAGTATTCAACCCAAATTTATTGATTCGACACAAGGGGAGCCAAAGAATATTCCCAGGTATTAGCAGCTAAGTTGTCAATTCAACCACACCTGAAAGACTTAATATCTGGAGCAAAGTATTTAGTAGCAAAGTAGTATGGAAGTAACGGTAACGGTGGCAAAAGTAATAGTAGCGGTTTTGTAGCAATCGTAATAGTGGCAACAAAGAAGTAACTAAGCAAAGATCAATATGTGAAAAGCTCGTAGGAAAAGGATCAATGATGGATAATTATGTCAGATGCAATTCATCATGCAACAGTTATAACATTGGGTGACACAGAACTAGCTCCAGTTCATCAATGTAATGTAGGCATGTATTCTGAATATAGTCATACGTGCTTATGGAAAAGAACTTGCATAACATCTTTTGTCCTACCCTCTCGTCACAGAGGGGTCCTACTGGAAATTAAGGGATATTAAGGACTCCTTTTAATAGTGTACTGGACCAAAGCATTAGCACTTGGTGAATACACGAACTCCTCAAACTACGGTCATCACCGGGAAGTGTCCCGACTATTGTCACTCCGGGGTCTGCCGGATCATAACACGTAGTAGGTGACTATAACTTGCAAGATAGGATCAAGAACTCACATATATTCATGAAAACATAATAGGTTCAGATCTGAAATCATGGCACTCGGGCCCTAGTGACAAGCATTAAGCATGGCAAACTCATGGAAACATTAATCTTAGAACATAATGGATACTAGGGATCAAACCCTAACAAAACTAACTCGATTACATGGTAAATCTCATCCATCCCATCACCGTCCAGCAAGCCTACGGTGGGATTACTCACGCACGGGGGTGAGCATCATGAAATTGGTGATGGAGGATGGTTGATGATGATGATGGCGACAGATTCCCCTCTCTGGAGCCCCAAAGGGACTCCAGATCAGCCCTCCCGAGGAAGATTAGGGCTTGGCGGCGGCTCTGTATTGTAAAACACCACGAATCCTTCTCTGTGATTTTTTTCTCCCTGAATGTGAATATATAGATTTGGAGTTGAGGTCGGTGGAGGTCCAGGGGACCCACGAGGCAGGGGCACGCCCCAGGGGGGTGGGTGCGCCCTGCACCCTTGTGGACAGGGTGTGGGTCCCCCTTTGTTGATTCTTTCGCCAATATTTTTTATTAATTCCGAAACATGACTCCATGAAGTTTCAGGTCGTTCCGAGAACTTTTATTTCTACACAAAAATAACACCATGGCAATTCTACTAAAAACAACGCCAGTCCGGGTTAGTTTCATTCAAATCATGCAAGTTAGAGTCCAAAACAAGGGCAAAAGTGTTTGGAAAAGTAGATACATTAGAGACGTATCAAGTCCCCCAAGCTTTAACCTTTGCTTGTCCTCAAGCAATTTAGTTGACAAACTGAAAGTGATAAAGAAAAACTTTTACAAACTCTGTTTGATCTTGTTGTTGCAATATGTAAAGCCAGCATTCAAGTTTTCAGCAAAGATTATGAACTAACCATATTCACAATAACATTTAGATCTCACATTTACTCATATCAATGGCATAATCAACTAATGAGCAATAATAATAAATCTCGGATGACAACACTTTCTCAAAATAATCATAATATGATATAACAAGATGGTATCTTGCTAGCCCTTTCCGAGACCGCAAAACATAAATGCAGAGCACCCCTGAAGATCAAGGACTGACTAGACATTGTAATTCATGGTAAAAGAGATCCAGTCATAGTCATACTCAATGTAAATTAATAACAATGCATACAAATGACATCGGTGCTCTACAACTGGTGCTTTTTAATAAGAGGATGATGACTCAACATAAAAGTAAATAGATAGGCCCTTCGCAGAGGGAAGCAGGGATTTGCAGGGGTGCCAGAGCTCGAGTTTTGAAATAGTTATTTTGAGCGGCATACTTTCATTGTCAACATGACAACCAAGAGATCTCTATATCTTCCATGCTACATACAATATAGGTGGTTCCCAAACAGAATGGTAAAGTTTATACTCCCCCACCACCAACAACCACATTCCACGGCTGGTCCGAAACAATGGGTACCGTCCAACTAACAACAATCCTGGGGGAGTTTTTTTGCAATTATTTTGATTTGATTTGAGCATGGGACTGGGCATCCCGGTTAGCGGCCATTTTCTTGTGAATGATGAGCGGAGTCCACTCATCGTGAGAATAACCCACCTAGCATGAAGATATAGATAACACTAGTTGATACATGAGCTATTCGAGCATACAAAACAGAATTTCATTTGAAAGTTTAGAGTTTGGCACATACAATTTACTTGGAATGAGAGGTAAATACCTCATATAGGAAGGTATGGTGGACTCATATGGAATAACTTTGGGGTTTATGGAAGTGGATGCACAAACAGTATTCCCGCTTAGTACAAGTGAAGGCTAGAAAGAGACTGGGAAGCGACCAACTAGAGAGCGACAACAGTCATGAACATGCATTAGGATTAACCAACAATGAGTGCAAGCATGAGTAGGATATAAACCACCATGAACATAAATATCGTGGAGGCTATGTTGATTTTGTTTTAACTACATGCGTGAACATGTGCCAAGTCAAGCCACTCGAATCATTCAAAGGAGGATACCACCATATCATACCACATCACAACCATTTTAATAGCATGTTGGCACGCAAGGTAAACCACTATAAACTCCTAGCTAATTAAGCATGACATGAATAACTATAATCTCTAATTGTCATTGCAAACATGTTTTATTCATAATGGGCCGAATTAGGAACGATGAGCTAATAATATTTATAAAAACAAGATAGGTCGAGTTCATACCAGCTTCTCTCATGTCAATCATTTAATCATATATTGTCATTATTGCCTTTCACTTGCATGATCGAACGGTGTGGATAATAATAATAGTGCACGTGCATTGGACTAAGCTGGAATCTACAAACATTTAATTCAAAGGAGAAGACAATGTAATATGGGCTCTTTGTTAGATTTACAATAATGCATATGAGAGTGACTCAACATTTTCATCATGGTCTTCTCCTCTCGACCCCCAAAGAAGAAAAGAATTTCAAAGAACGAGAAAAACTATTTACACGGGAAAGCTCCCAACAAGCAAAAGAAGAACTGGAAATCTTTTTGGGTTTTATTTTAATATTACTACTGCTACAAGCATGGAAAGTAAACTAGCTAAAAGCTACAACTATTTTTTTTGGTTTTTCTCAAGGTTTTTCAAATACACAAAAGAAAGCAAGAAAAGAAAATAAACTAGCATGGATAGTACAATGAAAAAGTATGAACACCGGCAACTAGAATGAGTGTGAACATGAATTTAATGTCGTTGAGAAATATGTACTCCCCCAAGCTTAGGCTTTTGGTCTAAGTTGGTATACGGCCACAACTGGCCTGGCACATATCCAAAGTTGTAGTCGGGGTTGTACCGAGATGCAGCAGCTACTGCCGGGAGAGCTGCAGCCTGGAGGTGAGCCACCTTCGTCCTCCTCTCATATTCATTTGCCTCCTCCCTATTTATAAAATATCTCCCATTTGCCTGAAAATTAAAGAAGGTAGGGGCAGGAAGAGTAATATGGACAGCATGCCGTCTGTAAAAGATTAGTCGGTACTGGAGGGATTGTTCGTTCCTCTCAAGAAACTGATGGTGAACCATAGCATTATAATCTAGAAAAGCAGGTGGCAACTCAATATCATTTTCATTTATGGATACACCAAGATAATCAGCTAAACGAGTTGCATAAATTCCACCAAATAAATCTCCATTTTTACCATTAAGATGTAACCTTCATGCAACAATGGCCCCCAGGTTATATCGTTTATCGCCTAATACCGCTCTCTTGAGGACACTAAGATCTGGGACGCACATGTGACAAAGCTCATCCTTACAGTTAACGCATCTACCTATAAAGAGAGCAAAGTAATGTATGAAAGGAAAATGAATGCTCCCTATGGTAGCCTACGTGATCTCTCTAGTTTCTCCCACAGTGATACTAGCAAGGAAATCATTATATTCAGATTTGTGAGGTTCACTAAAGATGCCCCACTATGGGATTTTGCAAGCAGTATTAAAATCTTCAAGGTCCATGGTATATGATTTATCATAGAGGTCAAATATAATAGTGTGAGTGTTGTGCTTAGATGTAAAGTTAAACCTCCTCACAAATGAATCAGTGAGGTGATAGTATTGACGACACTTATCTAATACGAAGTCCTCAAGATCAGCATTACGCACATACTCATCAAATTCATCTTTGAAGCCAGCTTGGATCATAAATTCATCCGACGGCCATTCGCAAGGCCATATTGGAGCTTCCCATAGTGGTTCAAGGTCCGTCTCACATATCGCAGGCCTTGGTGCTTGCTTCCTTGAAGAACTGCCTTGGTACATTTTCCTAAACATCCTTCTTCCTCTGATTTTTTTTTTGCATTTTTAGTGACTCAAAATAAAAGTGAACCAAACTCAACAAGATTGATAGCAACTACTCCCACAAGTGCCTAGAGGCTATATCATGCATCAAAACTACTTTGGACCGTATAAATTTGACATGCAAGCTCAAGAATAGGATCACCTTAGCAGCAAAAAAATGCAATAAATAAATACTAGAACAAAAACTAATTGGACCATTGGAGGAGTCACATACCAAAGAACAATTCCCCAAAGCAGTTTTGTGAATGGAGCTTGGAGCTAGGAGGTCGAAAACAGCAGTAAAACAAGCAAGAACACGAGTTTGAGCTACGGGATGATTTTTTTGGAGGAAGACAAAGTGTGTGGGTGCTGGAATAAGTGGAGGGGGTCACATGGGGCCCATGAGGCAGGGGGCGCGCCCGGGGGGTAGGGCGCGCCCTTCACCCTCGTGACCAAATGGCGGGTCCCCCTAGTGTGCCAGAAATTCTCAAATATTCTACAAAAAACCATACTCAATTTTTAGGGCATTTGGAGAACTTTTATTTTTGTGGTATTTTTTATTGCATGGATAATTTAGAAAACAGACAGAAAATACTATTTTTGCTTTATTTAATCTAAATAACAGAAGGTAAAAGGAGGGTACAGAAGTTTGTGCTTTCTAACTTCATCCACCTCATGCTCATCAAAAGGGAATCCACTAACAAGGTTGATCAAGTCTTGTTAACAAAATTCTTCCGAATAACATGAAACCGGAGAATTTTCGAATAACACTAGGTTACCTCAACAGGGATATGCATGTCCCCAACAATAAGAATATCATATTTCTTTTTGATAGTAGGAAGAGGGAATTCAAAACCTCCAATAGTAATCGTTGAGGTTTTTCCAATAGAATTGATACTATGAACTTGAGGTTGTTTCTTCGGAAAGTGTACTGTATGCTCATAACCATTAACATGAAAAGTGACATTGCCTTTGTTACAATCAATAACAGCCCCTGCAGTATTCAAAAAGGGTCTACCAAGGATGATCGACATACTGTCGTCCTCGGGAATATCAAGAATAACAAAGTCCGTTAAAATAGTAACGTTTGCAACCACAATAGGCACATCCTCACAAATACCGATGGGTATAGCAGTTGATTTATCGACCATTTGCAAAGAGATTTCAGTAGGTGTCAACTTATTCGAATCAAGTCTACGATACAAAGAGAAACGCATAACACTAACACCGGCTCCAAGATCACATAAAGCAGTTTTAACGTAGTTTCTTTTAATGAAGCATGTTATAGTTGGTACTCCTGGATCTCCAAGTTTCTTTGGTATTCCACCCTTAAAGGTATAATTGGCAAGCATGGTGGAAATTTCAGCTTCCGTATCCTTCTTTTATTTGTAACAATATCTTTCATATACTTAGCATAGGGATTCATTTTAAGCATACCAGTCAAGTGCATACGCAAAAAGATAGGTCCAATCATTTCAGCAAAGCGCTCAAAATCCTCATCATCCTTTTTCTTGGATGGCTTAGGAGGAAAAGGCATGGGTTTCTGAACCCATGGTTCTCTTTCTTTATCGTGCTTCCTAGCAACGAAGTATCTCTTATCATAATGTTGATTCTTTCATTGTGGGTTATCAAGATCAACAACAGGTTCAATCTCTACATCATTGTTATTACTAGGTTGAGCATCAACATGAACATCATCATTAACATTGTCACTAGGTTCATGTTCATTACCAGATTGTGTTTCAGCATCAGAAATAGAAATATCATTGGGATTCTCAGGTGTGTCAATAACATGTTCTCTAGAAGCATGCAAAGTATTACCATTTTTCTTTTTCTTTTTAGTAGAAGGGCTAGGTGCATCAATATTAGTTCTCTAAGAATCTTGCTCAACTCTCTTAGGATGGCCCTTAGGATACAAAGGTTCCTGGGTCATTTTACCACCTCTAGTCATAACTCTAACAACATTATCATTATTCTTATTATTTAACTCATTGAGCATATCATCCTGTGCTTTAAGTACTTGTTCTACTTGAGTGGTAACCATGGATGCATGTTTACTGATAAGCTTAAGGTCACCTTTAACTCTAGACATATAATCACTCAAGTGTTCAACCATATAAGCATTACGTTTCAATTTTCTACCAACATAAGCATTGAAGTTTTCTTGTTTAACAATGAAATTATCAAACTCATCCAAGCATTGACTAGAAGACTTATTACGAGGAATATCACCTTCATCAAATCTATAGAAAGAATTTAGCTCTACTACCTGTGTCGGGTTATTAAGACCATGTATTTCTTTAATAGGTGGTAAATTCTTAACGTCTTCAGCTTTAATACCTTTTTCTTTCATAGATTTCTTTGCCTCTTGTGTATCTTCAGGACTGAGAAATAGAATACCCCTTTTCTTTGGAGTTGGTTTAGGAGTTGGTTTAGGAAGTGTCCAATCATTATCATTGCTAAATATATTATTCAATAGCAATTCAGCTTGCTCAATAGGTCTTTCCCTGAAAACACAACCAACACAACTATCCAGGTGGTCTCTGGAAGCATCGGTTAGTCCATTATAAAAGATATCAAGTATTTCATTTTTCTTGAGAGGATAATCAGGCAAAGCATTAAGTAATCGGAGAAGCCTCCCCCAAGCTTGTGGGAGACTCTCTACTTCAATTTGCACAAAATTAAATATTTCCCTTAAGGCAGCTTGTTATTTATGAGCGGGAAAATATTTTGCAGAGAAGTAATAAATCATATCCTGGGGACTACGCACACAACCAGGAGCAAGAGAATTAAACCATATCTTAGCATCACCCTTTAATGAGAAAGGAAACAATTTAAGGATATAATAATAGCGAATTTTTTCCTCATGAGTAAATAGGGTGGCTATATCATTCAATTTAGTAAGATGTGCCACAACAGTTTTAGATTCATAGCCATAGAAAGGATCAGATTCAACCAAAGTAATTAACTCAGGATCGATAGAGAATTCATAATCCTTATCAGTAACACAGATAGGTGAAGTAGCAAAAGCAGGGTCATATTTCATTCTAGCATTCAAAGACTTTTCTTTCAGCTTATCTAACAGTTTCTTAAGATCATATCTATCATTGCAGGCAAGAAAGTCTCTAGCTGTTTCTTCATCCATAACATAACCCTCGGGTACAACAGGCAATTCATATCTAGGGGGAGAATCTTCATCATTGTAACACCCCAAAATTCTAAATTTTGGAATGTATGATTGCTTGTGTGAAATTGAGTGAATTTTGAAACTTTTTTAAAGTTGAATGAGAGGGAATAAAATGACTTTCCCAAAACTTTCATCTTGCTTTTATGATCTCCATGAATTCAAATTCTTTTCATCACAAAACCCTAGATTGAAGATGATATGACTTGTTCCATTTAATAAATGAAAAAGGGTTTTGAAAAGATTTGAATTCCATTTGGAACTATTCCAAATTTAGAAACTTTAAGCAACTCAATGATTTTCATGAGAGAAGATAAAATGACTTCTTCAAAACATATGAAATATGAGTTGGGAGTTTCAAAGGATCAAATTTAAAGTCCCTTTGAAATTATTTTCAATTTGGAGTTATTCGGGTTTTATTCAAATTATTTTTCTACAAAAATAAAATATATAGAAATTAGGGTAAAATGATTCCCTACATCCGAAAATTGGAGAAAAATAAATTTGAAATCATTTTCGTATTTTTAATATGATTTTTACTGGGTTTTATTGCACCAGTAGCACTCTTTGATTTATTTAAAATTCTGTGGATTTTATTTGACGTTAGAAAAATGATCATGTCGTTGAAAATCTTTTTCTGAAAATTTTAATATATAATATGTCTATGGAGAAATGTATATTATTTTTCTTATTCTGTTTATCTTCTCCGTTTTTATCTAAAAAAACAAAACTGGACATGCGACCCATCACTAACTGCTGCCCACGTGCGCATCATAGTAGCAGCGGGCGCCCATCATTTTTGTCTCTATATGGGCCAGGCCCAACCGGCCATATTCCTCCTTCACATTTTTTTCTCCATAGCTTTTCTTTTCTCTTTTCAATTGCTCAAAAGAAAAAGAAAAAAAATGCAGCGTACGCGCGCCGGCCGAAGGCCTTTAGGCCCGTACGAGGCACATTTTCTCTCTGTTCTCTTTTCGTCTAAGTTTAGTCCCACATTGTCTAGCTTTTGACATCTAAGCCTATTTTCCACCTATAAATATAGATCCATAGAGCCTCCAAAAAATCATCTGATTCGGGTTAAATCAATATATTTTGGTTTGACTAGATTCACTAAAGAAAAATATATTTCTCCTCTCTGACGACAATTCTGGGGATTGAGGTAAAGTATTTACGTTACTTTATACATGTGATTTACCTCTGTTATAAATCCTCGAGTACTGTGTGTGTCAGCATACCGATCCAGGGATGACACTTAAGCACAGAGACTTGACCGTCTGAGGTCGGGTCGCTACAATCATCACTTTCATTAATATCATCAGTTTCAATAATTTCATTCTCTCTAACCCTAGCAAGTTGTTCATCAAGAAATTCACCTAGTGGCACATTATTATCAAGCAGAGAAGTAGTATCATCATAAGCATCATGCATAACAGAAGTGGATCATAAATAACATGCGACATATCAGAATCAATAGCAGGTGTAGGTGTCGCAAGTTTACTCAAAACAGAAGGTGAATCAAGTGCAGAGCTAGATGGCAGTTCCTTACCTCCCCTCGTAGTTGAGGGAAAAATCTTGGTTCTTTCATCTTTCAAATTCCTCATAGTGATCAATAGATATAAATCCCAAGTGACTCAAATAATATAGCTATGCTCTCCAGTAACGGTGCGATAAAAATGTATTGATAACCCACAAGTATTGGCAACAGTTTTGGAGGGTAGAGTATTCAACCCAAATTTATTGATTCGACACAAGGGGAGACAAAAAATATTCTCAAGTATTAGAAGCTGAGTTGTCAATTCAACCACACCTGAAAGACTTAATATCTGCAGCAAGGTATTTAGTAGCAAAGTAGTATGGAAGTAACAGTAACGGTGGCAAAAGTAACAGAAGAGGTTTTGTAGCAATCGTAACAGTGGCAATGGAGAAGTAACTAAGCAAAGATGAATATGCGAAAAGCTCGTAGGCAATGGATCAATGATGGATAATTATGTCAGATGCAATTCGTCATGCAACCGTTATAACATAGGGTGACACAGAACTACCTCCAGTTCATCAATGTAATGTAGTCATGTATTCTGAATATAGTCATACATGCTTATGGAAAAGAACTTGCATGCCATCTTTTGTCCTACCCTCCCGTGGCAGCGGGGTCCTATTGGAAACTAAGGGATATTAAGGCCTCCTTTTAATAGAGTACCGGACCAAAGCATTAGCACTTAGTGAATACACGAACTCCTCAACCTACGGTCATCACGGGGAAGTGTCCCGACTATTGTCACTCCGGGGCCTGCCGGATCATAACATGTAGTAGGTGACTATAACTTGCAAGATAGGATCAAGAACTCACATATATTCATGAAAACATAATAGGTTCAGAAATCATGGCACTCGGACCCTAGTGACAAGCATTAAGCATGGAAAAGTCATAGCAACATCAATCTTATAACATAATGGATACTAGGGATCAAACCCTAACAAAACTAACTTGATTACATGGTAAATCTCATCCAACCCATCACCGTCCAGCAAGCCTATGATGGGATTACTCACGCACGGGGGGTGAGCATCATGAAATTGGTGATGGAGGATGGTTGATGATGACGATGGTGGCGGATTCCCCTCTCCGGATCCCCAAATGGACTCCAGATCAGCCCCCCTCCCCAGGAAGATTAGGGCTTGGCGGCGGCTCCGTATCGTAAAACGTGATGAATCCTTCTCTCTAATTTTTTTCTCCCCAGACGTGAATATATAGAGTTGGAGTTGAGGTTGTTGGAGGTCTAGGGGACTCACGAGGCAGGGTGCACACCCCAGTGGGGTGGGCGCGCCCTGCACCCTCGTGGACAGGGTGTGGGCCCCCCTCTAGTGATTCTTTCGCCAATATTTTTTATTAATTCCAAAACGTGACTCCATGAAGTTTCAGGTCATTCTGAGAACTTTTATTTCTACACAAAAATAACACCATGGCAATTCTGCTGAAAACAGCGTCAGTCCGGGTTAGTTCCATTCAAATCATGCAAGTTAGAGTCCAAAACAAGGGCAAATGTGTTTGGAAAAGTTGATATGTTGGAGACGTATCGTATCACTAGTTTGGATTATAAAAAGAAAATTACCAAAAAATGGAGATTGGATTAACTCAGGTTGTTCTTTATCTTTATAATGTCTATCTTGAGAATAAGGATTCCGATAATTGTGCTCAATTTCTAGAAAAATAATTCAACCAAATTTATGGCACAAAAACTTTGGATGATGAGCACGATTGCAATATTGCTAGTATGAAGTCCTTGAATATTCATGATACTAATGATGATTGCGCTAGCCATGATAATTTTTGCAGAGTAAATTGGGAGTGCAAACTCACACCAAAAAGGGAAGATAGATTTTGTAAAAAGCATAAATATTTAGAAACTAAAATGTTGCAAGAGAGGCTAGATGAATGTGCTGAAAGATTTAATTTTTCTCGCCAACCTTGTGAACTTTGCAATGAACGAGGTTATTTAAATCTCCAATGCTATTTGTTTCATCATCAAATCGTGTCCAAAAATTGTGATAACTTGATTACCCTTGACCATCATAAAGAGCTTAGCCTTCTTTTGGGGTATGAAGAAATAAAACGTATAACTAAGGGTATTCCAAAATTTAATCTCAATAGATATCTTGATTTTGATCTAGAGGAAATTTATATGTTTAGTGCCATAAATTGCATTGAGAATCCTTATATTGCCAACTATCTAAGGATAACAAAACAAATAGAGTATGAACAGAGTACTAATGAAAGGGAAAATAGTCCCCAATACCCTCCTAGTGTTTATTATGACGAATCAGGTAACGAGGAGGAGCTTCCTATCCAATCAATCTCTTCAACAAGAAGCTCGAAAAAATTGATTAAACCCACACGTGAGGTGGTGAAGAAGAAAAAGAAAATAAGAAAAAGTAGAGGTAAAAAGGTAACTCTCCCAAGTAATATTGCTCCTATCTCCCAAGTAATGTTGCTATCTATGATGATTATTATGATGACATGTATGCCATAAAGAGTAATAAATCTTCTATGCTTTTGGATCATGAAAAGAATGCTTTATGTGATGGTTATATGGATGAATCTATTCATGATGCTATTGAAAATTATTATGAGAGAGGAACTTATGATTTATGATGCTCTTGTTATGTTTCAATCCTTATATTTTGTGCGAGCATCATTGAACTCATCATGCCTAGCTAAAAGGCATTAAAGAAAATCACTTGTAGGGAGACAACCCAACACTTTTACCTACTATTTTTGTGTTTTCACATGATTATGCTACTGTAGTAATCATATTTTATTGCTTTTGTTTCAATAAAGTACCAAGTAAAGCCTTTGGGATAGTGTGGATGATAGTTGACTTGATTTTGTGCAAAAACAGAAACTTTTGCGCTTAGTCTAGGAAATTTGAAAATTCACTGGAATGTCCTTTTGATCTGATTTTTTTACAGGTGATAGATATACAAATTATCTATGTTTTCCTAATGTTTTGGAATTTTTGGAGTTACATAAGTATGGTTGGAGTACAGATTACTTCAGACTGTTCAGTTTTTGACAGATTCTGTTTTCAATGCATAGTTTGCTTGTTTCATAGTTACTATGGCTTATATTGCTTAATGTAAATTGTGGAAATTATAGGCTACAGTAGGAATTGTGTGAGAACAATAATGAATCTTGTCTTTAACAGTACCAAAGTGAATGGTTTGCTCTTTATCATACCAACCTATCTCACGAAGTTCCGTTAAGTTTTGTGTGATTGAAGTTTTCAAGTTTTGGGTGAGATATCGATATGAGGCGAATAAAGAGTGACAAGACCCTAATCTTGGGGATGCCCATGGGACTCCCAAGGTAATATTCAAGGAATATCCAAGAAACTAAGCTTGGGGATGCCCCGGAAGGCATCCCCTCTTTCGTCTCCAACATTATCAGTAACCTTACTTGAGGCTATATTTTTATTCATCACATGATATGTGTTTTGCTTGGAGAGCCATTTTCTTTTGTTAGGATTTGCTTGCTGTTATCTATAATAATGTTTTGCATCTTTTACTTCAATAAAAATGTTAAGTATAGCCTTTGCCATGCTTATTTTGCGAATCTACTTGTGGCTGTTTCAAAACAGAATGTTTGTTGCTGTTGCAAAAATTCTCTAGAAAAGTAAGAATATGATAAAATGTTGAAACTTTTTGCATAGTAAGAAATAATAAATTTTCTACAGTGTGGTATTTTTTCATAATTTTGGAGTTAGGGAAGTATGATGAATATTGCACTCTTTACAGACTGTTCTGTCTAGACAAATTGCTATTATGATTGCATTGTTTTCATATGTTTGCTTGTTCAATGATTATATTTGAGGATAGGAGTATTAAATATGCAGAGGAATTTAGTATGCAACTTTGAATAATAATTTTAGTGATTTGATAGAGTAGAGAATGATAAGGTTATTGCATTGATTTATACTAACTTATCTCACGAGTTCTTGCTGAGTTTTGTGTGGATGAAGTTTTTAAGATATAGGGAAACCGTGATATAAAAGGAATTAAGGAGACAGAAAAGCTCAAGCTTGGGGATGCCCAAGGCATCCCAAGACAATATTCCAAGAATTCTCAAGCATATAAGCTTGGGGATGCCCCAGTAGGCATCCCACCTTTCTTCCTCAACAATTATCAGTTAGTATCGGTTGAGCCTAAGTTTTTGCTTCATCACATGAGTTGTGCTATTCTTGGAATGTCATTTTATCTTATTCTGCTTTCTTTTTAATAAAATACATAAATCTGAAAGTTTTTAAATAAGAGAGAGTCCACAATTAGCTACCTATTTGCTTAACTACTTGCTTGATCTTCACTTATATCTTTTTGGAGTAGCTTGTCATTTACTCTAGTGCTTCCCTGATATCCTATGAGTAAATTGTTGAATGAGTTGAATATCATGAAGTTGAAAATGTATGTTCATATCATGCCTAGTGGTAGCTTCACATTGGGTTTAGAAAGTGAAATATTTTGAAGCTTGACAATCACAATATTGATCATACAAGCAATTCATGAATGATTAGTAGAACGAAGAGAACTTTCACATGCAAATACACTATCTTGGAAATCTTTTGTGATTGTGGGCCCCCATCAAAATATTATATGCCAAAATTGTTGATGTTGGACAAGGAAGACAACGTAATGATTTATGTTTGATCATATTCACATAGAAGTTATATTGCCATAGATCCTTCAGCATGTGGTCCTTTCCCCCCATCTTTGCTAGCCAAAAAATTCTGCACCAAGTAGAGATACTACTTGTGCATCCAAAAACCCATAAACCCAAATCTTATTCTCAAGAGTCCACCATACCTACCTAAGGATTGAGTAATATCCTTCAAGTAAGTTGTTATCGGTGCAATAAGGCAATAAAATTTGCTTCTAAAAGTGTTAGATCATTTAGTGTAAGGGAAAATTGAGCGTTGTACGAACTTGTGATGGCAAAGAATAAAAGCATCAGACTGCATAATAAAGGTTGCTATCATAAGGGGAAATATAACATGATGTTCTTTTGCATTAAGGGATTGAGCATAGAAACAAAAAGCGCATGGCAACCTCTGCTTCCCTCTGCGAAGGGCCTACCTTTTACTTTTATGTATTTACTTTCATGCAAGAGTCAATGTTTTTCTCTCTAATCCTTTTTATTTTCCTCTTTTGGCAAGCATCATGTGGTGAGGAAAGATCTAGGCACATATATCCCATTGGATATGGGTAGCATGAGTTATTATTATTGATATCACCATTGAGATGAATACGTTGGGAGGCGAAATAATAAGCCCCTATCTTTCTATGTGTCCGATTGAAACGTTTTGCTCATGTGTATGTGGTGAGTGTTAGCAATCATAGAAGACTATATGATGGTTGTATGTGGAGCTCTTACTTACACTCTGTTGAATAAGTTGAATTGCAATTGTTTGGTGACTAAGAATATTGGTAGTTGAGTTTCAAGAGAATTCATTATTTGAACCTTAACATGTGAATTGGTTGCTACTTTGTCATGATGAGTTTTATGAGAAAGAGTTGTTGTTATGATGCTTGGGAAAGTGATTGAAAATATCATTGATCAAACTTATGCACTTTGCTAGCATTCACCCTTCATAAATTATTTCTTTTATCATATACCTACTTGAGGACGAGTAGGAATTAAGCTTGGGGATGCTGATACGTCTCCAACATATCTATAATTTATGAAGTATTCATGCTATTATATTATCATTATTGGATGTTTTACAATCATCTTATAGCAACTTTATATCATTTTTTGGGATTAACCTATTGACCCAGTCCCAGTGCCAGTTCTGTTTTTTGATTGTTTTTTACATCGCAAGAAATCATTATCAAATGGAGTCCAAACACCGCAAAACTTTTTGTGGATTTTTATGGACCAGAATACATCCAATGGGCCAGAGCAGCACCTGGGGGTGCCTCGTGGGGGGGCACCCCGGGCGCACCCTGGTGGGTTGTGCCCACCTTGATGGCCTCCCGCACCCCTCTTCACCCTATAAATCGTCAAATATTCCAAAATCCCTTGTGGAGACCCTAAATAAGAAGTTTCGCCCCTGCAAGACTCTATATCCACGTAAAACCAATCTAGACCCCATCCCGACACTCCAACGGAGGGGTAAATCATCACCAGAGGCCATCTTCATCATCCCTGTGGCCACCATGATGATGAGGGAGTAGTCCACACTTGGGGCTGAGGGTTTGTACCAGTAGCTACATATCTAAACTCTCTCTCTCTCTCTCTCTCTCTCTCTCTCTCTCTCTCTCTCTCTCTTGTGTTCTTGAGATGTCACAATCTTGATGTATCGCGGGCTTTGTTAATATAGTTGGATCATTTGGTGTTTTCCCCTCTCTATCTTGTTGTGATGAATTGAGTTTTCCCTTTGAGGTCTTGTTCTTACCAAATTGAATACTTTTATGGATTTGAGAGCACTCAATATATGCCTTGCATATGAATACTCGTGGTGACAATGGGGTATTATATTGATTCACTTGATATATGTTTTGGCACTCACCTCGCGGATTCCCAAGGTGACATTGGGGTAATATATGCATAGGGGTTGATGCATGTTCTCATCTTTTGTTTCTCAAGTAGAAATCTTGGGGCACTCTTTGAGGTTCTTTGTGTTGGATTGAGTATTATGAATCTGAATTTGCTTTGGTGTTATTTTAGTACGAACTCTTGATAGATCGACCGAAAAGAATAACTTTTCGTTATTTTAGTACGAACTCTTGAATAGATCGAACAGAAAGAATAAGTTTAAGGTGGTTTTGTACCATGCAAGTAATTTCTTCTTATGTTCTCTGCTAGATAAGAACTTTGGAGTGTTTCTTCATCGCACATTGAGGGATGGTTATATGATCCAATTAGATTAGCATTATTGAGAGACTCCACTAGCGAAAGTACGTACCCTAGGCCTTGTTTTCAAGCATTGCAATACCGTTTGTTCTCACTTTTATCGATTGCTACCTTGCTGTTTTTATTTATTCAGATGATAAAAATATATTTCTATCATCCATATTACACTTTTATCACCATCTCTTCGCCGAACTAGTGCACCTATACAATTTTCAATTGTATTGGGTGTGTTGGGGACACAAGAGATTTCTTGTATTTGATTGCAGGGTTGCTTGAGAGGGACCATCTTCATCCTACCTCCCACGGATTGATAAACCTTAGGTCATCCACTTGAGGGAAAATTGCTACCGTCCTACAAAACTCTGCGCTTGGAGGCCCAACACAAGTCTACAAGAATAAAGTTGCATAGTAGACATCAAGCTCTTTTCTGGCGCCGTTGCCGGGAGGTGAGTGCTTGAAGGTATATCTTTAGATCTTTCAATCAAATCTTTTAGTTTCTTGTTTTATCACTAGTTTGGTCTATAAAAAGAAAATTACAAAAAATGGATATTGGGTTACCTCATATTGTTCTTTATCTTTATAATGTCTATCTTGAGAATAAGGATTCCGATAATTGTGCTCAGTTGCTAGAAAAAGAATTCAACAAAATTTATGGCACAAAAACTTTGGATGATGAGCACGACTACAATATTGCTAGTATGAATTCTTGAATATTCATGATACTAATGTTGATTGCACTAGCCATCATAATGATGTCTCCTAGAAGGATATCAATTTTTGCGGAGTAAATTGGTAGTGCAAACACACACCAAAAAGGGAAGTAGATTTTGTAAAAAGGACAAATATTTAGAAACTAAAAAGTTTCAAGAGAGGCTAGATGAATGTGCTAAAAGATATAATTTTTCTTGCCATCCTTATGAACTTTGCAATGAACGTGGTCATTTAAATCTCCAATGCTATTTGTTTCATGATCAAATCGTGTCCAAACATTGTGATAACTTGATTACCCTTGAGCATCATAAAGAGCTTAATCTTCTTTTGGGGTATGAAGAAATGAAATGTATAACTAAGGGTATTCCAAAATTTAATCTCAATAGATTTCGTGATTTTGATCTAGAGGAAATTTATATGTTTTGGGCGGTAAATTGCATTGAGTCCTTATATTGCCAACTATCTAAAGACAAGAAAACATAGAGTATGAAGAGAGTACTAATGAAAGGGAAAATACTCTCCAATACCCTCCTATTGTTTATTATGATGAATCAGGTAGCAAGGAGGAGCTTCATATCCAATCAATCTCTTCAACAAGAAGCTCAAACATTTTATTAAACCCAGACGTGAGGTGGTGAAGAAGAAAAAGAAAAGAATAAAAAGTAGAGGTAAAAAGGTAACTCTCCCAAGTAATATTGCTCCTATCACCATTGTGCCTCATGAAAGTGAATCAAATATGTTGATGGAGGATGATGATATAGAGTATGATTTTGTGATGCCTACTACTTATTGTGATGATTATGATTGGGAAGACAATGATGTCTCTTATGATCTTGAAAATATTTTTGGCACTTGATTGGAAGAATATGATAATAATGTTTACTATACTATTGGTGCCATTCATGCTATTGATTACAATGATTATGATGATATGCAAAAGCACAAGCTTGGGGATGGTATGTTTGAGGAGTATGAGATGTTTGAAGATTTATTTGCTGAAAAGAATGCTTGTCCTAAGCTTGCGGCTGCTTTGCATAATGAATATGATCCTTTGATTCCTTCTACTTTCGATAAGATTTTTTTTATGATGATAGCATGCCTCCTATTTATGATGATTACAATGATGAAAGTGGATTTGGATAGGTCATGACTTTATTTAGTGATACACCCACTATTTTGGAAGAGGTTTCAATTGACTATGACAATAATGTTGCTATCTATGATGATTATTGATAAAGACCGAACCTCGATGACGAGATCTGATCTGTTGTTGCGGCCCGACCTTTCACGACACTCCACCTTCAGCACTAGTAGCCTCTCGCCCGCGCACGCGATGTACACGAAGTAGAGGGTTTGAACCTTGCGGCCCAGCACGAGAAAACCAATCTTGACGAAGGTACTCACGCGCAAAACAATTTCCACGAAGAGAAATCGCAACACAGAGGTTTTCTAAAGGTCCCTCCAAAACTTGATACGGGTGTCTACCCTGAAAAACACATCGTGTCTATTTCATAAAAATATAACCTGCCCGTACAATGAACGCCCCATAGCTATATATAATAGCCGGACACTAATTGGCCTATTGCCCTCTCGCACACACGTTATAACAAGTCTAAAAAAACAAATATATCCCTATACGACTTACACGGCCAAACAATAAAATAAAAGGAAACTTTAACCTAATTTGGACTCTACCATCGGGATGATTATGGACTCTAATTGGATTGGTGCGCCATGCATCTTCTAGTGCATCTCGATCTTCAGGTGGACCCCAACCGACTTCTTTCAAGGAAAATAAACTCCATGCATCACACGTCCTGCTCGCTTCTGCCTGGAACTTCTCTTTGCGTGGGAAGAATAGAAATAGGAAATCTGCAACCTTCTCCTTAATGCCTTGATCATCTATTAATGAACATGAACCTTCGTGTGTATCATGCAAACCAAGCCCTCCAAAATATTTGTACGTGCATGCATTTTTGCCTGGAAACACGTAGAATTTCTTGTCCTCTCTCAGCCCTTCTAGCAGGAACCATGTAGTGTGCTTCACAGGAATAACGAGTAATTCTTGTTCATCGTTGTAACTTGTCATCAGGTATTCCGATGTATATGTAGCGTATTTTTGGACAACACCGGCTTCAGGAAAAACAACAATGACCTCGGTATTTATATCACAAGGGGTCATATCAATTATTATGATGACATGTATGCCATAAAGAGTAATAAATCTTCTATGCTTTTGGATCATGAAAAGAATGCTTTATGTGATGGTTATATGGATGAATCTATTCATGATGCTATTTAAAATTATTATGAGAGAGGAACTTATGATTTATGATGCTCTTGTTATGTTTCAATCGTTATCTTTTATGCGAGCATCATTGAACTCATCATGCCTAGCTAAAAGGCATTAAAGAAACGCACTTGTTGGGAGACAACCCAACACTTTTACCTACTATTTTTGTGTGTTCACATGGTTATGCTACTGTATTAATCATGTTTATTGCTTTTGTTTCAATAAAGTACCAAGTAAAGCCTTTGGGATAGTGTGGATGATAGTTAACTTGATTCTATGCAAAAATAGAAACTTTTGCGCTCAGTCCAAGAAATTTGAAAATTCACTGGAATGTCCGTTTGATCTGAATTTTTTATAGGTGATAGATATACAAATTATCTACGTTGTTCTAATTTTTCAGAATTTTTGGAGTTACAGAAGTACGGTTGGAGTACAAATTACTTGAGACTGTTCTATTTTTGACAGATTCTGTTTTCAATGCATAGTTTGCTTGTTTCCTAGTTACTATGGCTTATATTGCTCAATGTAAATTGTGGAAATGATAGGCTACAGTAGGAGTTGTGTGAGAACAATTATGAATCTTGTCTTTGACAGTACCAAAGTGAATGGTTTGCTCTTTATCATACTAACCTATCTCACGAAGTTCCGTTAAGTTTTGTGTGATTGAAGTTTTCAAGTTTTTGGTGAGATATCGATATGAGGAGAATAAAGAGTGAAAAGACCCTAAGCTTGGGGATGCCCAAGGCACTCCCAAGGTAATATTCAAGGAAGATCCAAGCAGCTCTTTCATCTCCAACATTATCGGTAACCTTACTTGAGGCAATATTTTTATTTGTCACATGATATTGATGACCCACAAGTGTATGGTGTCAATTGTAACCTTTTCGATCTGTAAGAGTGTCGAACCCAACGAGGAGCAGAAGGAAATGACAAGTGGTTTTTAGCAAGGTAATGTCTGCAAGTGCTAAAATTGTAAGTACCAGAGTAGTTTGATAGCAAGATAATTTGTAACGAGCAAGTACGATAGTAGTAACAAAAGTGCAGCAAGGTAGCCCAATCCTTTTGAGGCAAAGGACAGGCGAAAACGGTCTCTTATGATATGGAAAGCATTCTTGAGGGTACACGGGAATTTCATCTAGTCACTTTCATCATGTTGGCTTAATTCGGGTTCGCTACTTTGATAATTTGGTATGTGGGTGGACCGGTGCTTAGGTACTATTCTTACTTGAACAAACTCCTACTTATGATTAACCCTCTCGCAAGCATCCGCAACTACGAGAAAAGTATTAAGAATAAATTCTAACCATTGCATTAAACTTTTGGATCCAACCGGTCCCTTATGGAATAGTGCATAAACTAGGGTTTAAGCTTCTGTCACTCTCACAACCCATCATCTAATAACTACTCCACGATGCATTCCCTTAGGCCCAAATATGGTGAAGTTTCATGTAGTCGACGTTCACATGACACCACTAAGGGAATCACAACATACATATCATCAAAAAATCAAACACATATCAAGTTCACATGATTACTTGCAACATGACTTCTCCCGGGACCTCAAGAACAAAAGTAACTACTCACAAATGATAATCATGATCAAGATCATAGGGGTACTAAATAGCGTAATGGATCTGAACATATAATATTCCACCAAATAAACCATATAGTAATCAACTACAAGATGTAATCAACACTACTAGTCACCCACAAGCACCAATCTATAGTTCCGGTACAAAGACTGAACACAAGAGATGAACTAGAGTTTGAGAGGAGTTGGTGCTGTTGAAGTTGTCGATGAAGATAGTCCTCCCCAAGATGGGAGAGTTGTTGGTGATGATGATGACGATGATTTCCCCCTCTGAGAGGGAAGTTCCCCCGGCGGAATCGCTCCGCCGGAGGGCAAAAGTGCTCCTGCCCAGGTTCCGCCTCGAGATGGCAGTGCTTCATCCCAAAAGTCCTCTCCTTATTTTTTCTAGGGAAAAATTACTTGTATAATAGAAGAGGGCACCGGAGGTGGGCTTGGGTGAGCACAACCCACCAGGGCATGCCTGGGCTCCCTAGCGCGCCCAGGTCAGTTGTGCCCACCTAGTGGCACCCCTCTGGTACTTATTTGCTCCAATATTCCTCAAATATTCCATAAAAAATCATAGTAAAGCTTCATCTCATTTGGAGTTGTGCATAATAGGTAGCCTGACGTAGCTTTTTCAGGTCCAGATTTCCAGTTGTCAGAATTCTCCCCTTTGTTGTATACCTTGCATATTATGAGAGAAAAGGCATTAGAATTACTCCAAAAAGCATTATTATGCCAACATAAATAATAGTAGGTAAACATGATGCAAAATGGATGTATCAGCTCCCCCAAGCTTAGACCTCGCTTGTCCTCAAGCGAAAACCGAAATCGAAAAACATGTCCACGTGCTTAGAGAGATAGAGATGTCGACAAAAACAAAAATACGGACATAGTAGCATCATGTAATTTATTATAACATCACAAACTTTAACATAAAACTTTTATCATAGACTTCCCATGAGCAAGTGACAATTCATCACAACATCGAAGTATAAAGCATAAACTCTATTGGAAACCAACAAACTACGTTCTCAGTCAACTTTGCAACTACAATTCATCATCTTTTCAGGAAGGGTCACGTATCGGAGCCTTTAGGCAAGTCCACATACTCAACCATTATTTAGTCTTCTATGATTTCTAACATTCACCGCGTACGCATGAGCAAAGCGTTTCAACCGGACACATAGAACGATACGGGCTTATAGCGTCGCCTCCCAACACATTCACCTCAAGGGTGATGTCAACAATAATAACTCATGCTACCCATATTCAACTGGATATATGTGCCTAGATCTTTCCTCACCACACATGATGCTTGCCAAGGGGGGAAATAAAAAGGAATAGAGAGAAGAACTTTTGACTCTAGCATGAAAGTAAATACATGAAAGTAAAAGATAGGCCCTTCGAGAGGGAAGCAGAGGTTGCCATGCGCTTTTTATTTGTATGCTCAACCCCTTAGTGCAAGAGAACGTCATGTTATATTGCCCCTTATGATGGCAACCTTTATTATGCAGTCTGTCACTTTTATTCTTCGCCATCACAAGTTCGTACAACACTCAATTTTCCCTTACACTAAATGATCTTACACTTTTAGGAACAGTTTTTATTACCCTTTTTGCACTGACGACAACTTACTTGAAGGATCTTACTCAATCCATAGGTAGGTATGGTGGACTCTCAAAACAAGATTTGGGTTTAAGGGTTTTGAATGCACAAGTAATATCTCTACTTAGTGCAGAGTTTTTGGCTAGCAAAGATAGGGGCAAGCACCACATGTTGAAGGATCTATGGCAATATAACTTCTATGTGAATATGAACAAACATAAATCATTACGTTGTCTTCGTTGTCCAACGTCAAATTTTTTGGCATATAATATTTTGATGGGTGCTCACAATCACAAAATATTTCCAGGATAGTGTATTTGCATGTGAATATTCTCTTCCCTTATTAATTCTTTCATGAGTTGCATCATTGACTAATGCTATGTTTGTCAATCTACAATAAAATTTACTACTTATACTTTTCCTTGTGTAATGTCATCACTTACCATAAGATTAGCATATGATCTTTTCATTTATTTCCTTTCCTTTTATTGAAAAAAGAAAGTAAAGAAAGCAAAACTCAAACTAAACTTTATTATATATCTCGCACATGATTACAAAGATAGATCACTAAGCAAACTCTCGAAAAGAAAGGATCAAACTAAACTTTTATTCATCTAAAGCAAAAGATAACTGTGGATCGAACTAAGAAAAGTAAAGGCAAAAGATAGTGGAGATGATACGATACCGGGGCACCTCCCCCAAGCTTGGCGAAAGCCAAGGGGAGTGCCCATACCCGATACTCAATTTTCTTGTGGTGATGAAGAAGGAGGTGGTGGTGATGAAGTAGTAGCGAGATTGTCCAATAAATCTTTGAGTACTTCCCTCAAACTTTGAATCTCCCAAAGAGCCTGGTGAAGCAATTCAGTATTCTTGTCTACTTCAGCCATGATATGCTTATTTTCTTGACCCCAAGAGTTTGTCCTTGCATCACTTTCTCTTGGACAAGATATGTCCCAATTGGACGGAATATGCACACGAGGAGTGTTTTCGAACCCATAATTTTGAATCAAATTGTGAAAATTGTTTTGATGTAACCTATGTAGAGGTCTCCTTGTAGGGAGTTCTTCCTGATCTCTTGGGCCCTCTTGATTCTTTGTTGGTCTCATGGCTTGATGGGTGTTAGGATGAGTGGAGATGCCGACCAGAGTGCCCCTCCCAGATGTCGGAGGGTGAGTTCCAAACGAGTCTCCCTCATCTTCCTCCACGACAACCTCTTCAAATCCCTCTCCCCTGGACTCCACTTGAAGCAACCAAGCATCGCCTTCTTCATCAATGGGGGAGGGAGAAGACATGATGCCCAACTTGACAAATCTGACAGAAAACAACAAGAAAAGAAAACATGATATTTCTCCACGATACGGAGGTCAACAGGTTCGGGGGTATATAAATTTTTTTCTTGGGGAACAAGCAGAACAGAAGAAAAACGGAGTCCAGAAAGTACCCGAGGTGGGCACAACCCACCGGGGCGCGCCTGGCTTGCCAGCCGTGCCTTGCCCACCAGGGTCACTTTCCTGGTAGTTTCTTATTTTCCTAAAATTTTAAATATTCCAAAACTGACGAAAAATATTGTTGCGGATTTTTAGAGTCTGTTTACTTACCGTATCATGTACCTCCTCTTTTTACACGATTATGGAGTGTTCTAGAAGGTTTCTTTTATGTGTTCTTCCGGTGTCATAGTTTGGATAATACTTCTTTCAACATTAATGGGCGTGCCTAAGTTATAATGTTTTATTCATTGCCCATTAACAACCTTCGGGTTAGTACCTTCAACATTATTTATTTTGATAGCTCCAGATCGATAAACCTCCTCGATGATATAGGGTCCTTCCCATTTGGAGAGGAGTTTTCCTGCAAAGAATCTGAAACAAGAGTTGTACAAAAGAACATATTCTCCAACTTTGAATTCATGCTTTTGAATTCTCCATTCGTGCCATCTTTTAACCTTTTCTTTGAACAACTTTGCATTTTCATAAGCTTGGGTTCTCCATTCATCTAATGAGCTAATATCAAATAACTTCTTTCCACCAGCAAGTTTGAAATCATAATTGAGTTCTTTAATTGCATAGTATGCTTCATGTTCTAACTCAAGAGGCAAATGACAAGCTTTTCCATAAACCATTGTGTAAGGAGACATACCCATAGGATTTTTATATGTTGTTCCATAAGCCCAAAGTGCATCATCTAGTTTTGTAGCGATCCGACCTCGGATGGTCAAATCTCCATGCTTATGTGTCATCCCTGGATCGGTAATGCTGACACACATAGTACTTGAGGGATTTATAACAGAGTGCAATCACACACTTATTACATCGAATGTCTCAAAAGAGAACTTATTACAATAATATGACTTAAGGACATCTAAATAAGATAACATCGGAAGACTTGGAAGATAATGTGAGTCCATCAACTCCAACGGCATAGCTGAGTGAACGACAATGACCTAGCGCACCTTACTCTTCATCTGAAAAGTATGCAACATGATATGTTGTAGCTCGAAACGGGTTAGCACATGGAATATGCTGGCAAGATAACACAATAGAGCAACGAATAGAATAAATGCTATCACTACATGCATATATGGCTGGTGGAGGCTCTAAGTTTATTTTTGCATAAAGCCAATTTTATCCTACAACAAAGGAATATATTTTACTTAACTATCATGGTGGTTGTTAAACATTGAGAAGGTTCCTCCAACTCAATCCCAATTAAACAGTATTAATAACCCAACAATTTAATTTAGAGTGATGAGATCAACATGATAATCGAAGAACCATATACTCATGATGTCCATAACCGGGGACACGACTAACCATGATTAGTTTGTACACTCTGCAGAGGTTTGCGCACTTTTCCCTGCAAGACTCGATCTCCTCCGTTGAATTTCTCGCACTACAAGGTGTTTGAGAAATGGATGACCGAGACATAGTATTTCAGAAACACTAACTCTTTACTTTGGGTAGACAGTTACACCTTCTTTCCCCTACATCTGCTAGCCCACCATTGAAAGAGGTCATGCAACATACTCAACTATGCTAGAGCCCATAATAGCTTGTGGCTGCAGATGGAAGTTTCTAGCATGAATAATCTTATGATCCCTTTGAGCCTGGGTGGAAAACCGTAGGATGATCACACGGGTACTCCGGGATATCCTAGGACAACACTGGATTCTCCAGGTGCCCGAAACCAATCCACCCAGATGTGTATTTAAGTAGGCACCTTAAGTTAACCATTAATTAACAATTCTCACATCTGTCATGGATACACTCAACCAACCCATGTCTACGAGCATAGCATAGAAATCTGATCATAACGTAGAAGTAACTCCCAAGGGTTTGATAATAAAAGGGCAATAGGTTCTACCTCATCATCTACTTCCCAAACCCCCATGTTAATCAGACCCTAATCATGCAATGTTTGAGGATTGGAACTAATGCATAAAATTTGGGTAATAAAAGATATGATCAAAGTGTTACTTGCCTTGCTGACGATCTGCAAATCCTAGAGACTCGTAGTAGCACGCTTCGCACTCCGGGTACTCTATCGCAATCAAACAATAGCATACATAAGCACTAAAGCATAGATGCACGGGTAAAACCCAAATGAGAAGATCAAATCTGAAAGTTCAGCTGAAGAGCTTCGATTTGCAAAAAGAATCAATCGAGTCAGAGCTACGAAACTCAAACTACGAACAAAAGAAGTTCGAATTCAAATCTGCTAGAAACCAAATTTTAATTTGTCAAAACCCTGTTCAAGTTGATTAATCGAAAAGAGGGGCGCGAGACGAAGATTTTGGGCAATGGTTTCACTGGATTTGGATGAACGGTTAAAAAGTTGCGAGGGTTTGAAGATCAGGGGCTGATCTGCGATAAAAATAATTGCGGATAGGTCCCTGGCGAAAATAAAACAGAAAAAGAAAAATCTATCGAACGAACGTCCACTAACAGAGGCTAACGAATGAATTCGTTCATTATAAGAACTAAACGAACGAATGCTCGCGGAATAGATCTAAACCGGCGAAACCGAGAAAAACCGAACCGGTTTACTAAAAAAACAGATCTAGGACCGAAAAAAATAAACCGGCGGCGGCGGGCGGCGCTAGCTGCGGCGGCGGCGCTAGGGTTCGGCGGTGCGGGGCTCGAGGCGGCTTGGGGCTGGGGTTGGCCTCGGGCCTCGCCTTTTAAGGGGCCGGCGGGACGTGTCCGGCTCGGGCACGGCCCATAGTCGGTTCGCGTTTTTTTAAATGGGCCGAGTAATTAAATAAAAAGAAATATCAAACGGAGTCCAAAAGTTCCGAAATAAATTTTCACGGCCCTCTAATAAAATTTAGGACAAAGTGAACATTTTTGTGGGCTAATAATACAACTCTGAAAAATGCATATTTTTCTAATTCAAATAAAATAGCAAATAAAATCCAAATAAAATATTTATTTGATTTTAACATTTTCCTCCAATATTTCTTTTATTTTGGAGAAGTCATTTTATCTCCTCTCTTTTATTTTAATAGTGGAAATATTCGGGGAGAAAACATTAAAACCAAAATGATCCTCTTTTCAAATTTGAGAAAATTCAAATATGAAAATAAATGAAATCCCCAACTCTCTCCGTGGGTCCTTGAGTTGCTTAGAATTTCTAGGATCATAACCAAAATGCAAATAAAATATGATATGTATATGATGACCTATGTATAACATTACAAATTGAAAATTTGGGATGTTACAAACCTACCCCCCTTAAGATGAATCTCGTCCTAGAGATTCGGGTTGGCTAGAAAATAGGTGTGGGTGGTCCTTTCGTAGGTCTTCTTCTCGCTCCCAGGTGGCTTCATCCTCGGTATTATGGCTCCACTGAACTTTGCAAAACTTGATAACCTTGCTACGTGTAACTCGGCTGGCAAACTCGAGAATCTTGACAGGTTTCTCCCCGTAGGTCAAATCATTATCCAGCTGAATTGCTTCAAGGGGCATTGTATCTCGCAGAGGAATATCGGCCATCTTTGCATGACACATCTTCAACTGGGAAACGTGAAACACATCGTAAACTCCTGACAAACCTTCTGGCAATTCCAGCTTGTAAGAAACTTCTCCCATACGTTCCAAAACTCGGTATGGTCCCACAAAACGTGGTGCTAGCTTTCCCTTAACTCCAAAACGCTTAACTCCTCGAAGCGGGGACACACGAAGGTATACTTTGTCTCCGACTTGTAAACTGTCTCCTTGCGTTTAGAATCCGCATAACTCTTCTGCCTGGACTGGGCTACCTTGAATCTGTCGCGAATCAACTTAACCTTCTCTTCAGAGTCTTTGATTAAATCTGGTCCGAACAACTGTCGATCTCCAACTTCATCCCACAATAATGGTGTCCTGCACCTCCTTCCGCACAAAGCTTCGAAAGGAGCCATCTTCAAACTGGCTTGATAATTGTTGTTATAAGAGAACTCTACATACGGCAAGTTGTCGTCCCAACTAGATGCATAATCTAGTGCACAAGCTCTCAACATGTCCTCCAGATTCTGATTGACTCTCTCGGTCTGTCCAGCTGTCTGTGGATGGAAGGCTGTACTAAACTCGAGCCTAGTACCCAAAGTCTCATGCAACTGATTCCAGAACTTTGAGGTAAACTAGGTTTCTCCATCCGATACAATTGTCCTCGGAACTCCATGCAGACATACGATCTTGGTCATGTATATCTTTGCCAACTTAGCACTCGTATAGGTGGTCATCACCGGGATGAAATGAGCTAATTTCGCCAACCGATTAACTACAACTTAGATGGAGTCATAGCCTAAACGAGTCCTGGGAAATCTAGTGATAAGATCCATGCCAAGATTATCCCACTTCCATTCGGGTATCGGCAATGGCTGTAGCAAACCAGCTGGCTTCTGATGCTCTGCCTTAACTCTGACATACATCACATATTGCTACATACTCGGCAATATCCTTCTTCATTCCTGTCCACCAGAAACTTTCCTTCAATTCCAGATACATCTTAGTGTTTCCTGGGTGAATCGAATACGGCGAATCATGGGCCTCCTGCAGAATTAACTTCCTGATCTTGGGGTCATTAGGCACATATACGCGATCCTCAAACCATAAAGTATCATGCTCATCCTCATGAAATCCTTTAGCCTTTCCTTTACTCATTGTTTCCTTTATCTCGACATTCTCCTTGTCAGTCTTCTGGGCTTCTCTGATCTTACCCATCAAAGTAGACTGAATTTCCAATGCTGGTACATAACCTCTCGGAACTATCTCCAAACATAGCTCGCGAAGATCTTCGGCTAACTCCTTGGGTAATCCTCCGGTCATGAGCGTATTAACATAACTCTTGCAACTCAATGCATCTGCTACTACATTGGCCTTTCCGGGATGATAGTGCAATTTCATATCATAATCCTTAATGAGCTCCAACCATCTCCTTTGCCTGAGGTTCAACTCCTTCTGTGTGAAGATATATTTCAAACTCTTATGATCCGTGTATACCTCACAGTGGTTTCCGATGAGAAAATGTCTCCATGTCTTCAGCGCATGCACTATGGCTGCTAACTCCAAATCATGTGTAGCATAATTCAGCTCATGAGGTTTGATCTGTCGTGAGGCATATGAAACAACTCTTCCCTTCTTCATAAGCACTGCTCCAAGTGCTCGACGTGAAGCGTCGCAATACACTTGATACTCCTTGCGTATATCCGGCAGTATCAGCACTGGGGTTGTAACCAAACGTTTCTTCAGCTCCTGAAAACTTGCCTCACATTCATCTGTCCATTTGAACTTCGTGTCCTTCTTCAACAACTCCGTCATAGGCTTCGCAATCTTGGAAAAATTCTCAATAAATCTCCGATAATATCCCGCGAGTCCCAAAAACCGTGGATCTCTCCAAGTGAGGTGGGGGCTAGCCAATCAGTGGCTGACTGAACCTTGGTAGGGTCTACTACTATACCTTCTTTTGATATAACATGTCCAAGAAATCCAACTTCCTTCAACCAAAACTCACATTTGCTGAACTTGGCATACAACTGGTGTTCCCTGAGCTTCTCGAGAACTAAACGCAAATGTTCCTTGTGCTCCTCTTCATTCTTCGAGTATACCAAAATATCATCAATAAACACCACAAAAAACTTATCCAAGAACTCCATGAACACCTTGTTCATCATACTCATGAAATAGGCAGGGGCGTTAGTCAATCCAAATGACATAACCGTGTACTCATACAACCCATACCTTGTGGTGAAAGCTATCTTAGGTATATCCTGCTCTTGGATCTTCAGCTGATGGTATCCTGATCGCAGATCGATCTTGGAGAATACTTTAGCTCCTTGCAATTGGTCAAACAAATCATTGATCATCGGTAGTGGGTACTTGTTCTTAATCGTCACTTCATTCAATGCATGATAATCAAAAACCATTCTCAATGATCCATCCTTCTTCTTCACTAGAAGCACTGGGGCTCCCCAGGGTGATGAACATGGTCGTATGTAACCTTTATCTAGTAACTCCTTAATCTGCTTCTTAATTTCTTCCAAATCCTTTGCGGGCATCCGATACGGTCTCTTTGATATTGGCCCGGTGCCTGGCAATAGCTCAATCAAAAATTCAATGTCTCGATCCGGTGGCATGCCTGGTAACTCCTCTGGAAATACATCTGGGTAATCCTTCACTACAGGCACTTCCTCCTGCACAACTCCTGAGAGAGAATTTACTTGGGTCCTCCTTGGCGCATGCCTAGATACATACTTAATCATTTTTCCCTTCGGGATGGTGAGCATAATTGACTTACTGGCGCAATCGATGTTTCTCCCATACATCGATAACCAATCAATGCCCAATATCACATCCAACCCTTGCGACTCCAGAATTATTAAATCTGAGGGGAAAACATGCCTACCTATGGTCAATGGCATCTGAAAACATCCTTGGCTTACCATATACTCCACTCCTGGCGAGCTTACTAACATAGGTGTCCTAAGAACTTTGGTGGGCAACTTATACTTATCCACAAATCCCCTTGATATGCATGAATGCGATGCAGCAGTATCAAAAAGAACGATTGCAGTAAATGACTTAACAAAAAACTTACCTATAACTGCATCTGGCTGCTCTTCAACCTCCTCCACGTTAACGTGGTTCACTTGTCCCCTGTTGAAAGGGTTGGGCTTCTTCCTAGAGCTTTCATTGCCATTTCCATTCTTTGCTTCAGATCACTCGGTAGTGCCCTTCTTCCCGCACTTTAAACAAGTAATGTGACTTAGATCCTTCTTGGCGGGCGTTGTCGGGTTGGAACGGTTCTGGCTACAGCTTCCTCCATTCCCATTCCCATTCTTGGGGCCACTATGGTTATGCGAACTTCCTCCATTGAGATTGTGGCCTCCATGGTTATGGTGAGTGTATCCTCCCGAGTTCGGGGTAAAACGAGGTGTCTACTAAGCTCCTGAATTGTACTTCCCTTGTCCATATTTCCTCTTGCGGCTCTCTATCTGCTGCTGCTTCCCTTCAATCATAAGAACTCTATCTACCAACTCCTGGTAGTTGTTGAATGTTGCCACCATCAACTGCATGCTCAGCTCATCATTCAACTGTTCCAGAAAATTCTCCTACTTAGCGGCATCTGTAGCTACGTCATCAGGGGCATAGCATGCTTACTTACTAAACTCATCCAGCTGGCCCACTGTGCGTCCTCCTTGGCGCAAGTTGCGAAACTCGTGCTTCTTCATGTTCATAGCTCCTACTGAAACATGGGCAGTGCGAAAAGCCTACTGAAACTGATCCCATGTAACAGTGTCAATGGGTTAAGTGGCTGTGAAATTCTCCCACCATGATGCTGCGGGTCCATCAAGCCGATGTGCGCAAAAACACACTATTTCCGCATCTGTGCATCCTGCAGTGGTCAGCTCCCTTCCAATCTTGCGGAGCCAATCATCTGCAACAATCGGCTCGGTGCTACTAGAGAACACCGGTGGATTCAACCTTAGGAAACGGGCTAAGTGATCAACATGTGGTGGTGGTGGGTTGTTGTTGTTGTTGTTGTTGTTGCCTTGGTTCTGATTCTAAACTAATAGCTGCATCAAGGTATTCTACTACTGGATCAACTGAGTGAGCTCTGGTGGGAAGGCAAATCCATTGTAATGTCTCGAAGGCATCTGATGGGTTTAGAAGAGGTGAGAAAACAGAATAGAATGAGGTCTAAAGGGAAAACACTACCCATATGCACATGAGACAAACACATTCATATCACACCAATCAATTCAAATAAGGGCATACAATCGATCTAACTACCATTACATAAGTTCTCGGACTAATACTATATACATGGGGAAATACTACTAATAATATGGTGGTCGACTAGAAATTTTGATCGGTGGAAGGCTCCATGATATCCGCTCCAGCTTCGTCTTGGTAATCATCAGCTCTACTGTCGGGGTCAGAATCGATGTCGTCGATGATGATGTAGACCTCAGAACGGATGTCCTTGCAATGGTCGTCTTCTCCTCCTGGCGCGGGGTCTCCCATGAATACTCCTAGCTTCCTCGTCAGGTCGTCATTCTTCTCCACTAGTATTGTGATTTCCTCCTCATATCCGTCGTGTGTAGACTTGAGTTCCTCTTCTAGATCCATGTTCCTGGTCATCACCTTCTTCAGATCTATCATGCTTGCGCACATCTGGTTCTCCTGGCGACGAATGTGCTGGTTTAACTCCTGGATGAAAGCTGCAATGGACCTGTCCCTCCTGGTGCTGATAAGCTCCCATTGCTCATTTCGGCTCCCACATATCTGGTAGACAGTGTCCTTAAGATCCTTGTGATAAACTTCGCCGATGCGTCCCATGGCGATGTGGGTTGCCATGCTCTTTCCTAGACTCCAGGTTGGTGCATCAAATGAAAACTCTATGGGCTCAGTAACTGGCGTGAATGTCCTTCCTGGAACTTGAACTCGAATCATCAAACGCTCCTCTTTTGGTAAAGTGGCGATGTAGGTCCCGGTGAAGCTTGGTATTCCAATGTTCAGGTACCTAGTGACTTCCTTCAAGTGTCGCCCAAAAGGTGTGTCTTCATGCGGTTGTGCAAACTTGTTCCTTGAGTCCGCCATCCTATAGAGTGGAAAAGGGAGAGGGGTCAGAAATGAGTAGAGAAGAGTGACCTATGGTTTAACTTAGTAGCCGTGTCCTACAATCAGCGTGTGCTCTGATACCATCTTGTAGCGATCCGACCTCAGATGGTCAAATCTCTGTGCTTACGTGTCATCCCTGGATCGTAATGTTGACACACACAGTACTTGAGGGGTTTATAACAGAGTGCAATCACACACTTATTACATCGAATGTCTCAAAAGAGAACTTATTACAATAATATGACTTAAGGCCATCTAAATAAGATAACAACGGAAGACTTGGAAGATAATGTGAGTCCATCAACTCCAACGGCATAGCTGAGTGAACGACAACGACCTAGCGCACCTTACTCTTCGTCTGAAATGTCTACAACATGATATGTTGTAGCCCGAAACGGACCAGCACATGGAATATGCTGGCAAGATAACACAATAGAGCAATGAACAGAATAAATGCTACCACTACATGCATATATGGCTGGTGGAGGCTCTAATTTTATTTTTGCATAAAGCCAATTTTATCCTACAACAAAGGAATATACTTTAATTAACTATCATGGTGGTTGTTAAACATTGATAAGGTTCCTCCAACTCAATCCCAATTAAATAGTATTAATAACCCAACAATTTAATTTAGAGTGATGAGATCAACCTGATAATCGACGAACCAGATACTCAAGATGTCCATAACCGGGACATGGCTAACCATGATTAGTTTGTACACTCTGCAGAGGTTTGCGCACTTTTCCCCACAAAACTCGATCTCCTCCGTTGAATTTCTCGCACTACAAGGTGTTTGAGAAATGGATGACCGAGATATGGTCTTTCAGAAACACTAACTCTTTACTCTGGGTGGACAGTTACACCTTCTTTCCCCTACATCTGCTAGCCCACCACTAAAAGAGGTCATGTAACATACTCAACTATGCTAGAGCCCATAATAGCTTGTGGCTGCACACGGAAGTTTCTAGCATGAATAATCTTATGATCCCTTTGAGCCTGGGTGGCGAACCATAGGATGATCACACGAGTACTCCGGGATATCCTAGGACAACACTGGATTCTCCAGGTGCCCGCAACCAATCCACCCAGATGTGTATTTAAGTAGGCACCTTAAGTTAACCATTAAATATACATTTGTCATGGATACACTCAACCAATCCACGTCTACGAGCATAGCATAGAAATCTGATCATAACGTAGAAGTAAACCCCAAGGGTTTCATAATAAAAGGGCAATAGGTTCTACCTCATCATCTACTTCCCAAACCCCGATGTTAATCAAACCCTAATCATGCAATGTTTGAGGATAGGAACTAATGCATAAAAACTAGGTAATAAAAGATATGATCAAAGTGTTACTTGCCTTGCTGACGATCTGTAAATCCTAGAGACTCGTAGTAGCACGCTTCACACTACGGGTACTCTATCGCAATCAAACAATAGCATACATAAGCACTCGAGCATAGATGCACGGGTAAAACCCAAATAAGAAGATCAAATCTGAAGTTCAACTGAAGAGCTTCGATTTGCAAAAAGAATCAATCGAATCGGAGCTACGAAACTCAAACTACGAACAAAAGAAGTTTGAATTCAAATCTGCTAGAAACCAAATTTTAATTTGTCAAAACCCTGTTCAAGTTGATTAACCGAAAAGAGGGGCTCGAGACGAAGATTTTGGGCGTTGGTTTCACTGGATTTGGATGAACAGTTAAAAAGTTGTGAGGGTTTGAAGATCAGGGGCTGATCTGCGATAAAAATAATCGCGAATAGGTCCCTAGCAAAAATAAAACAGAGAAAGAAAAATCTATTGGACGAACGTCCGCTAACAGAGGCTAACGAACGAATTCGTTTGTTATAAGAACTAAATGAACAAACGCTCGCGGAATAGATCTAAACCGAAAAAAAATGAAAAAACGATCTAAACCGGCGAAACCGAGAAAAACCGAACTTGTTTACTCAAAAAAGGGATCTAGGGTTTACCGAAAAAAATAAACCAGCGGTGGCGGCGGCGGGCTCCGGCGGCAACGGCGGCGCTAGGGTTCAGCGACGCGGGGCTCGAGACGACGCGGGGCTGGGGCTGGCCTCGGGCCTCGCCTTTTAAAGGGGCCGACGGGACTTGTCCGGCTCGGGCACGGCCCAGACTCGGTTCACGTTTTTTTAAACAGATGGAGTAATTAAATAAAAAGAAATATCAAACTGAGTCCAAAAATTCTGAAATAAATTTTCACGGTCCTCTAAAAAATTTCAGGACAAAGTGTGAACACTTTTCTAGGCTAATAATGCAATTTTGAAAAATGCATATTTTTCTAATTCAAATAAAATAGCAAATAAATTCCAAATAAAATATTTATTTGATATTAACATTTTCCTCCAATATTTTTTTTGGAGAAGTCATTTTATCTCCTCTCTTTTATTTTAATAGTGGAAATATTTGGGGAGAAAACATTAAAACCAAAAGGATCCTCTTTTTAAATTTGAGAAAATTCAAATATGAAAATAAATGAAATCCCTAACTCTCTCCGTGGGTCCTTGAGTTGCTTAGAATTTCTAGGATCAAAACCAAAATGCAAATAAAATATGATATGCATATGATGACCTATGTATAACATTCCAAATTGAAAATTTGGGATGTTACAAATTTCTTATACTAATTCTTTCGGGGCCTATTGACAGTCTTTTGTAAGATTTGTTTTATTTCTCTATTGCTAAGTTCAACTTGACCACTACACTGAGGATGATAAGGTGATGCAATTCTATGGTTCAAACTTAGCAAGCATTTTACGGAAATCACCATGAATAAAGTGTGAACCACCATCAGTCATTAAATATCTAGGGACTCCAAACCTTGGGAAAATAACTTCCTTAAGCATTTTAATATAGGTGTTGTGCTCAGCACTACTAGTTGAAATAACTTCTAGCCACTTAGTAACATAATCAACAACAACCAAAATATGAGTATACACATTAGAGGAAGGAAAAGGTCCCATGAAATCAATCCCCAAACATCAAATAGTTCAACAACAAGTGAATAATTCATAGGCATTTTTTGACGCTTACCGATATTACCTATTCTTTGACATTCATCACAAGATAAGAAGAACTTACGGGCATCCTTAAAGAGAGTAGGCCAATAAAAACCAGATTTGCAATACCTTATGAGTGGTTATGTCTCCCGCGTGATGTCCTCCATAAGCTTTGAAGTGACATTTTCGTAGGATTTTTTCCTGTTCATGCTTATGTACACAACATCTAATAATACCATCTACTCCTTCTTTATAAAGATGTGGGTCATTCCAAAAGTAATGTCTTAAATCATAGAAGAAATTATTCTTTTGTTGTATGTGTGTAACACCCCGATAATCAAGCTACAGTAACCTCACCCTAATGTGCCAGTTCATCTTGTTCTACTAAGTCATTTTGCCACCTGATGAAAATTGCGGTCAAGTTCAAATTCCAAAAACAAGTCAAATAATAATTTCTTCAAACTAACAAGCAAAAATGTTCGATGGGTGCAAATAATGATTAGCTAATTTTGATGAAAGAACTAATATATTTTAAAATATAATAATTCTCTTGGTAATTATTTTAGTGGACCAACTACATTAAATAAACACATTTAAATTCGACTATAATTTTGAACATTTTCAATGGGCCTCAAACTTTTTGTGCTACCTTTTATTATTGTCTGGGATTTATGGGCCAAGTTAAAAAAATAAACAAAATAATTTGATGACAAAAGAAAATAGAAAATATGAGAAATAAATGAAAATACAAAATAAATAAAAGAACATAAAAAGGAAAAGAACTAACTACTACTGTGCACTTGTAGCCCACTGCTACAGTGCATTGTCCAGCCCACCTAACAGCCATCCCCTTCCTCCTGTTCAGAGGAGGTCGTGGCATCCATCCCACGGCTGCCATGGCCATGGATGGCCTCCACGTGCTCCGCCGTGGCCTATAACCGCGTCCAACGAAAACCCTAGCCGCCCTCGTCCATTCCCCCTTCTTTCCCCAGTCGCCCCCTTCTTCTTTCGCTCGAATTCGAGCTTGGAAACTCTCACGGTGACCGCGTTCGTCATCGTCATTACCGCGACCACCGTTGTCGCCTTCGCGTGGGAGGACGTCCAGGAGGCCCGCCACGGACGTCTTCATCCATCCCGAGCACCGAACGGAGCCGAGGTGGTCCGTGCGCTCGCCATCGAGCTCGTCTTCGCCGTGCACGTCGTCGTCACCGTCGTCGATTTCCACCACTCTGGTCTGTCCCCGGCCTTCCCGACCTCGCCATCGAGCTCGCGGTGAGCTCATCTCCCGATCCCCCCGCTTTCCCCCCTCGATCTGTCGTCATAGACGTCGCCCCACGAGGACCAGTCGCCATGACCGGAGTTTGGTCCGTTCGTGCCCGTGGTCACGCCCGTATGCCCGTGCTGCTCCAACCTAAGCCCCTGACTGCACGTGGAAGCCCAACCGTGCCCCACGCACTTGCGCCACACTGGCACACAGGTCCACAGCCGCTCGCGCGAGCCCGCACTTGCCTCTGGCCATTGCCATGCCCGCTGCGTGTGTGCTGCTACTGCCGCTAGTTGATACTGCCACTGTTGCCTTGCTTGTTGCTGCTGCTCCTGTCTACTGCTTGCTGCTAGCGTTGCCGCCGCTGCTTCCAACAGCTGCTGCTATTTGCACTGCAGCTACTGCAGTCGTCGCTGCTGCTTGCTCTGCCCAGTTGCCGCTGCTAGCGCTCTGCTGCTCCTCCTGCTAAGCTGCTGCCGCTACTGTCCGTCGATGCGGCCGCTCGCTGGCTCCGTTGCTATGGCCGGACATGGCCATGGCCGAGCTGTGCTTATGTGTGTGCGTGAGTGTGTGTGCTGTGTGTGTGCATAAGTGTATTTTAGGGACGTGGATCCTCTGACTTTGCAATCCCTGCCATACCCTGCCTTTGAGTCACTGACAGGTGGGCCCCATACTTTGTGGGACCCGTGTGTCAGTGACTCAAAGGTAGGCTTGGCCACGGCAGTGTTAGGATAAGTTAGTACTAGTAGTAGTTAATTACTCCTCCCAAAATTCTTGTCTTAGATTATACATCCGTATCTAGACAAATCTAAGACAAAAAATTTGGGACACAGGGAATAGTAGTTTATGTACATATGACATGTGGACCCCTCTGTAAATTAAAATGATAAATTAAACTAAAATTGCATAAGTCTATGACAACTGGAACCTACCTTTACTATTTACACTTTGACCAGTCAAATGTTGACTAAGTCAACACTGCTAACTAGACCCTCCCTGGCCCACTGTCCGCCATAGGTGCATTCTCGCTAGGTACACTTTTGGGTGCCTATAGCTTTTACTGTTTAATATTCGAATTAATTTAATTTCAGAAATTTCAGAAAATCTTTTAAACTTTAGAAATTCATATAAAATAAACTGTAATTCCGATGAAAATAATTTATATATGAAAGTTGCTTAGAAAGATACAACGAATCTGAATACGCAACCCGTTCATTCACCACACGTCCCTAGCATAGCGAACGTGCAACAATCCCCCTCCGATACGTTTGTCCGAAAGTGCGAAACACCGGGAATACCTTCTCGGATGTTTCCATACTTCGCGGGTATCACCTACTACTGCTTTAGGTCACCTCTAGCACCGCGTATTGCCATGTTACGCTTTGTGATGCTTTGATTGCTCTGTTATTTATTATGTTTCCCCTCCGTTACTTCTTTCCGGTAGACCCTGAGACTGTCGGCGACCCCAGTTCGACTACGGTGTTGATGACCCCTCCTTCTTGCCAGAGAAACCAGGCAAGCCCCCCCCCCCCTTGATCACTAGATATCGCCTATTCTTCTCTCTACTGCTTGCATTAGAGTAGTGTAGCATGTTACTGTTCGGTTACTCCTATTCTGTTGCATAGCCTGTCATTGTTACTACAGTCGCTGATACCTTACCCGCAATCCTAAATGCTTAGTATAGGATGCTAGTTTATCATCATTGACCCTACATTCTTGTCAGTCTGCCTTGCTATACTATCGGGCCGTGATCACTCGGGAGGTGATCACGGGTATATACTATACATATATACATACTATACAGATGGTGACTAAAGTCGGGTCGGCTCGTTGAGTACCCGCAACTGATTCGGATATGGGGGCTGAAAGGATAGGTGGCTCCATCCCCGTAGAGGTGGGCCTGGGTTCCCGACGGCCCCCGACTGTTACTTTGTGGCGGAGCGACAGGGCAGGTTGGGACCACCTAGGCGAGAGGTGGGCCTGGCCCTGGGCGGCGTTCGCGGTTACTTCATAATAACACGCTTAACGAGGTCTTGGTATTTGATCTGAGTCTGGCCACTGGCCTATACGCAGTAACCAACTATGTGAGAACAGTTATGGGCACTCGACGTCGTTGTATCAGCCGAAGCTTTCGTGACGTCAGCGACTGAGTGGTGCGCGTTGGATTGGACCGTAAGCTTGCTCTTGTATTAAGGGGGCTACGTCTGCTTCCGGTCGCCCATGCAACGTGCAGGTGTGCAATGGGCGATGGGCCTAGACCCCTGCGCGCATAGGATTTAGACCAGTGTGCTGACCTCTCTGTTGTGCCTAGCTGGGGCTGCGACGTGTTGTTCTTCTGAGGCCGGGCATGACCCAGGAAAGTGTGTGCGGCCAAAGGGGATTGAGCGTGTTGGGTTATGTGGTGCACCCCTCCACGGAAGTATATCTATTCGAATAGTCGTGTCCCTCGGTAAAATGAAGACCCAGAGTTGTACCTTGACATTATGACAACTAGAACCAGATACTTAATAAAACACACCCAGACAAGTTCCAGAGAGAACCCAGTGATTGCTTTTCCACAGGGCGACGAGGGGAGGATCGCTGGGTAGGATTATGCTATGCAATGCTACTTGGAGGACATCAATCTACTCTTTTCTATATGCTGCAAGACGGAGGCTGCTAGAAGCGTAGTCTTCGATAGGACTAGCTATCCCCCTCTTATTCGGCATTCTGCAGTTCAGTCCACCGATATTGCCTCTTTACACATATACCCATGCATATGTAGTGTAGATCCTTGCTTGCGAGTACTTTGGATGAGTACTCACAGTTGCTTTGCTCCCTCCTTCCCCCCTTTTTCCTCTTCTTCTCGGATGTTGCAACCAGATGCTGGAGCCTAGGAGCCAGATGATCCCGAGGATGATTCTACATGGAGTTTGGCTTCGAGGAGTAGTTAGGAGGTCCCAGGCAGGAGGCCTCGCCTTTTCAATCGTCGCTACTTTTGTGCTAGCCTTCTTAAGGCAAACTTGTCTAACTTATGTCTGTACTCAGATATTGTTACTTTCGCTGACTCGTTTATGTTCGAGCACTTGTATTCGAGCTCTCGAGCCCCCTGGCTTGTAATATGATGCTTGTATGTCTTATTTTATTTTTAGAGTTGTGTTGTGATATCTTGCCGTGAGTCCCTAATCTTGATCATACACATTTGCGTGCATGATTAGTGTATGATTGAATCGGGGGCATCACAAGTTGGTATCAGAGCCGATTGCATGTAGGAATCCCCCTTCCAAACTCCTTGGCCGAAGTTGAGTCTAGTCATTGAAAAAGTTTTTACTAATTTGGTTGTGGGACTTACGGGCCCACCTCGCCATTGGGTGGTATTAGGATCTTTTGCTCCTCGACCTATACTCTGGGACTCTGATCTCTCTTCTATTCGGGTTAAATAATTTTTCTAACTCTAACTCTAGGTTCTCGTAACTATTTCTCCTGGAGGGCCCTCATTCCGGAAGATCACCTGCTTCGTCAGAAGATTCTGAGGGTATCCCTCGATATTTTCCCGAGACCCTTGTGCTCATCGCCTTTACAATTCACTGCCACCGATATATCCCTATGGATATCTGCATGCACTTGTCATTCTCATGATCATTTCTCGTTCTGCTCCAAGATGCCTCGAACTATTCGCCGTTGTCCTGAGAATCCTTTGAGTTTACTGTCTTGCAGTTTCATTTCGCATGAAAACCCTTACGGGTTTTTCCTCACATTTATCGAGGATCCGTTCTTCTCAGTTGTTCATTTGTCTCACATAATTCTTCGGAATACTTTTCGATCTTTTGAAAATCCTCTGCAGCCTGTTACTCTTGAAACTCTTGCCTGCTTGCATTATGGTTAATTCCATATGACTAGTAGTCCTCGTTAACATCCCTTGTCTTAGTCATTTTGAGCCTATTGATTCAATGTGTGCGTACGCACACAGTCATCAGGTTACCCTTTTTAAGATTATCTTTCCGGCTCAGGCATCATTCTGGACATGAGTTGGTTCTCGGCAATTCAAACCTTTATTGATTGTCCAACTAAGTGTTTTCAACTTATCCATCCTTGATCAGAGCGTCTGCTTCTGATCCTTCGTTTTGGAAACCATAATATCTTTCTATTTAAGCATCATACTAATCAGGTGATTCTTGAATCTGATGCCTCTGCATTCTTTCTTCCTCTGAGTGAGTACCGATACTCACATCAGCTCCGTTGTGGATCACCCGATCCATTGTTGGATTTTTATCTGACAGTGTCCTTCATATTCAATCACCTTGTCAGTTCTTGCCCTGATACATAATGCCTTTGGTAAATCGTATCCTCTGCTTGGCCAACCATGCTCTGCTTTCGAGCTTGTGTATTTTCTTTTGAAACTTGTGGTATATGTTACTAAGATGCCCGATGGGTTGACCCTATGCCTTCCCCTAATCCGTGAGAACCCGAAAGTTTTCACAAGTCATACTCTTCCGGTGTTCTACCAGATAAAATTCCAACACTACAGTTTTATCAAAGCGAGAGGTGAATGAAATGATATGCATTAAAGAAGTGGGAGTCGACCTTGAACTTTGTGTTCATGCCCATGAAAATGATGTAGACCATCTCGGAAGATTCTTGCAAAATGATTATCCAGCTGTATGATTCTTTCGGTATTCTTGAAATTGATTCCTTACAATAATGGTTCCGACCATGCTATCCTGATCTAATATATCTGATGGGAATTCATTCCAGTGCCTCATCTATTTTTGGCAAGGTTGAAGTATCTACTGTCATAGGTCGATGACCCGGTTCTACTTCTATCATGTTCTACCTTCGAGTATTACCCCCTGGTATCTCAGAGATGTCTTGCCATTGCACCACATCTTACTAACCTTGTTGAAGTAATGCCTTTCCTTGTCGTAATCACTCTATGGGTTCTGGGTTGTTATCAACCGAGGACACTGACTAGTGAAATTAGTTCGCACTACAAATCAAATACCCCTAGTATTTTACTAGGAAATTCTGAACTCAATCTAGTCATTCCTAGACTATCGGCTGCATCCTGGTCTTGCTATCTTTGACTGTGCTGCCTCATCCTTCTCTGGTGCATGAATTCTTCAGTGTGTGAGCACAACTTACGTCAAGCTTTCAATATCATGTTGCTTGTCTTGAAAGGCAACTTTGGTTCCGAGCTTGCATCTTATATATTGATCCTATAACTTGCCACTTCATCATTCCCTTGCTTGTTGTCGTTGTTGTTTGATTGCATCCTCTCGAAACCTCCCGGCAAATGTGTCAGATCACCTTCAACACTTTGACTTCTTCCGAGATGTCAACTGTGTTCATGATGAGAAATACCCTCCTCGCCCTCGATGATTTTTATTATCATCGACAACACCCTTGACTTCCTTTCATTGCGAACTTGTCCACATTATGAATACAACTTGCTCTCCAGCTAGTGTTGTGTTTTGCCTTGAAGTATTACTGTCTTTTCTGTCGAGAATGTTGTGGGGGAATTGCTCCACCTCTTAGAAATTTCTCGGTATGATGATACTTCTCACCATCACCATTCTTCCTTGGTCCCCATGTTGTTTTTAACCAGGATACCAATATGCTAACAATGTTGTTTGAGTTCTGTACTTCTAGCAACCCTATTGCTCTGAAGTTAACGATCGACAGTTCGTTCTTAGACTGTTGGTTATTGAATCATCACTCTAACATTAATCTTGTTGCCTAAGGTCATATTTCGGGCACACTTTCAACTAATGATTGATGGTGTATGTTTTCCTAGAGCATACAGCATTATATCATTTGAATTGACAAGTGTCATTGAGGGAGTCCTGGACTAGGGGGTGTCCGGATAGCCGAACTATCATCATCGGCCGGACTCCAAGACTATGAAGATACAAGATTGAAGACTTCATCCCGTGTCCGGATGGGACTTTCCTTGGCGTGGAAGGCAATCTTGGCGATACGGATATGTAGATATCCTACCATTGTAACCGACTCTGTGTAACCCTAGCCCTCTCCGGTGTCTATCTAAACCGGATGGCTTTAGTCCATAGGACGAACAACAATCATACCATAGGCTAGCTTCTAGGGTTTAGCCTCCTTGATCTCGTGGTAGATCTACTCTTGTAACACACATCATCAATATTAATCAACCAGGACGTAGGGTTTTACCTCCATCAAGAGGGCCCGAACCTGGGTAAAACATCGTGTCCCTTGTCTCGTATTACCATCCACCTAGACGCACAGTTCGGGACCCCCTACCTGAGATCCGCCGGTTTTGACACCGGCAGTCATCTTGTTCACATTATTGTGGAAATCCATCCGTTTGGAATTCTCGATGAATTGTCGCTAAGCCCATCATCCACCTTCTCATCCCCTCCTTGGTTTAATGATGAACTATTGCTTCAGGAACCCGCTCCCATAGTTCATTTCCCTAGAATCTTGCAATGTCATTTCATCGATTTGTGTTGCACCTTTTCTTCTCGGACATCCTGAGTCTGAGGTATCATGACACCAATTGGATCTGAATCTCGGTCAGATATGATGGTTGGGACAACTTTCCAGGAGTTATGATGTTGGTCCTTTGATGACCCGGTAATATGATGTCATGCCTAGCACCCCCCTGGCTGGAGGACCTATAATTATAATTTCTTTTGCAAAGATAACCATTCTTCCTGGAGAAATTGTAAGACTTATTTTATAAGTTGCTCCTGATGGATCATTTGTGCATCCAAAGTCCGGCCCTTGATTGAAACACCATATCATTGCTACCTCGAAGCATGACTATGATACCCCGATCATCAACAAGAACATTGGAGGCGTGATGCTAAATTTTTCCTAGTCAATTATCCAAACACCGTTGTATGGGTAATCTCTTGATTAATCCTTGCCTCTTTATCTGAATGGTTGGGTACATGCTCTCCTATCCTGCATGCCATGTTCTGCTTGTCCATGGGAAGGATATACTCCTAATAATTTTGTGTAATCATGTCGTGATGTTCTCATGGGGGGCTTGCGAGTCGACAGATGCCACAAGGGCTTAGTGTGAGGGTAAGACCGCTGCTGATAGGCCCGGGAGCGGGTATGCGAGTAGCACGCGGTGGTTTACCCAGCTTCGGAGCTCTCCGGAGAGATAATACTCCTACTGCTGCATGTCTGAGTGTATCTGGTATATCTGGTATGGAGTGCTCCTGGAGCTGTATGTGAGGTCAGTCCATAGGCGTCTGGCCTCGTATATGTGTGTATGGCCACATGTTCCTGAGCTTGCATGCGTGAGTGTGTGGCTGGCTAGCTAGCTCTCTTGCTAGCTAGCTTGCTTGTGTGTATGCGTCAGTGTCCATCCCCTGGATGGATGGATGTGTGTCTCCTTTTATAGTGTGAGGTAGCTTAGTATGTAAGCTAGCTAGTGGCATGGGTAAGGCATGGGTGAGTGTCACACTTGTCCCTTGGGTCACTTCATAAATAGTGCCAGGGGACAAGTGACACTATACATGATGGCTGAGATGACACGTGAATAGTGCTAGGGTATGATCTTCTCGTTGGTGTCTTGTCGATGTCGCTTCGGGCTGCAGTCGGTAGCCGGCAGGTTGGCATAGTCGGCAGCCGGCTGGTCGTTGCAGTTGGCAGCCGATAGCCGGCTGGGCAGAGCAGTCGGACAGAGAGCCGACAGAAGCGACCGGGCAGTCGGACTAAGGGGCTTTGCTAGCCCCGATGTCTTGAAATATCGTCTCACCGTCTTCGGGGTATCTGTGTCCAATTATGTCGGCGTTCTGGGAATGGGGGTACCCAGACTTGCCTGCCTGCAGCCTGCGGCGTGGCTCAAGGAGTGGCCCAATGCCTCCCATCTACATCAATACATGCTCAAGACCCTCGCGAGGGGCCAAGCCTCGCGGGGCGGACGACAGGAGGCTTCCTCAGGCATGGCCGCGTCAGGCTGGCTCACGAGGAGGCGGAGAGATCAAGGCGGGGTACCTCACGAGGTGCCCGTGACGCAAGCCATGACGACCAAGGTGCAGGCGGGCGCCAGGCGGGTGCCGGCCTGCGCAGAGTCCTTGTTTCCCCTTTGGTGCAAAGTGGGGCAAGCGCAGGCAAGGGTATCAAGCAAAGGCAACCATTTCGGTGCAACAAGACCAAGACTAGCAGGACGGCAGAGCGGAGGTCATCATGGAGCCCCAGCCAGCGTCATCGTCAGGGACTTTTGGCAGGCGAGGACCAACTTTAGTCAGGATAAGTGTACTAGATGTTCCCCTTCAAAATGGCCAATTGTTGGCGCCCTTCCCGCTCAATATTTGGGAAGAGGCCCGGGGCCTTCGTCTATTAATAGGACTAGCCACCCACAAGGTAGATGGGGATCGGATCGCATCGAGAGATCAACTAGAGAGAAAGAGAAAGAGGTGACTGAACTCCCCTAGCAGTTCATCGCCCCAACCAAGAACAGACCCTCGCGAGGCTGTTCTTCCCGTGTACTGTTCCTCATCAGCCCCAGAGGCAATCCACACACCACAAACTGGAGTAGGGTATTACACCACAATGGTGGCCTGAACCAGTATAAATCTTGTGTCCCTTGTGTTGTTCTTCGTGTACTTTAGTGCCTAGCGAGGCGGTGAAACACGGGTAGGCTGAGGGTGTGATTTCCGCGCGCACCCCAGTGTTCGAACCTCAAGGGTCTGCCGGAACCCAAAATCCGACATTTGGCGCGTCGGGTAGGGGTATGCTGGAATCTGCGTTCCATCGCGTCGTGTTTTCGCCGCCCGTCCCATCCATGTCGGACGCACGCCGCGCCCGCGCCGAGCGCCGGGACGCTCTCGCCGCTCGCGTCGCGCAGACGGCCCCCATCGGCGGGCGTCCCCGTCGTTCCCCGTCGCCTACCGTCAACGCCGCCACCGGACCGGCGGGGAACGAGCAGCAGGCGTCGTCCCTGCATCCATCGGTGCAGCGAGAAGGCCGCACCGCCACTCTGTCACGGACTTCGGCCGGCTCCTCATTCCACGCCCGTCGCGCCCCGGCGGACTCGCACGCCGCGCTGCTCCTTGCGAGGGAGCTCCTGCACTACCGTCCCGTCGACGACCTCTACGACGAGTGGCTCTCCCGCATCACCGAGCTCGTCAGCGCCGCTGGGGGCTCCCCTGCACCGTCCCTCTCGTTGCACCGTGCACCGCCCTGCGCGGGTGACGAAGCTCCGGGGGCGCCTCAGCTGCCTCCACCTCAAGAAGGCGCCTTGGCTCCAAGGCGCATGACCCCTGGGCGGAACCCACCCTGGCCGGCGCCAGCGCAACAAGAGAAGAGCTGCCAACAGATCCCTCGTCCTCAGGGAGCCGCCCGTGTGCTCCCCGCACCGGCTCGGCACTAGCACACACCTGCTCCGGCGCGTCAAGACCCCGCGCTGCACCTTGTCGCAGCGCACAGAGACCCGTAAGATCAAGCTCTCCGTCACCAAAGGGCCCCCGCGGCCACTGCAGGCTGTCGTGCCTTCTCCGCCGAGCTGCGCAGCATGGCCTGGCCGGGCAAGTTCAAGCCAGACCTGCCCCCGTGCTACGACGGCACGGCTGACCCTGCTGAGTTCCTCCAGCTGTACGAGCTGGGCATCGAAGCCGCCAACGGAGATGAGAAGGTCATGGCGAACTGGTTCCCCATGGCGCTCAAGGACGGCGCCCGCACCTGGCTCCTGAACCTGGCTCCTGGCACGATATCCTCCTGGGACGAGATGCGCACCCGATTCATCGCCAACTTCCAAGGCACCCGCGACCGGCCCCCGTCCATGAGCGACTTGCGCCGCATCAAGCAGCAGCCAGGGGAGACCCTGCAGAAGTTCATCCAGCGCTTCAACAACGCTCGCCTTAAGATCCCCAAGGTGTCTGAGGAGGCCATCATCTCAGCCTTCTCCGACGACGTGCGTGACGTCAAGATGAAGGAGGAGCTCGCGATACATGAAGACTTGTGCACCTTTCTGGAGCTGTTCAATTTTGCGACCAAGTGCGCAAGGGCTGAGGAAGGGCGCCTGTCCCTCCTCAAACTGCCAGCCGCTGAACAAGAAGAGAAGAAGCCCAAGACCAAGGACGTGAAGCGCAAGGGGGCTGCCGTGCTTGCAGCGGAGCCAGACACCAAGCGAGGCAGGGATTAGCCTGAGTCATCCAAGGGCAGCCGGTACTGTGTGTACCACGACCTCCACACCCACAACACCAGTGAATGCCAAGAGCTCAGAGCCATGCGGGATGTGCGTGCCGGCCGACGCCCCGAGCGCAGCGATAGGGGCTATGGCCGAGGTGGAGGACGATGGGAAGACCGTGGCCCTCGCCAAGGATGGCATGACCGACCTCGCGAGGAACGCTGGCAGGACCAGCCTCGTGAGGGAGGTTGGAGGGACCCACCTCGCGAGGGAGGTTAGAGAGATCAGCCTCGCGAGGATCGCCCACAAGGCAATGCGGGTCTCCCTCCTCTGCCACCACAGCCAAGGAGGAACGAAGACCATCACCAAGACGAAGGGGCTGGAGGCTTCCAGGAGCCACGCGCAATCGCTTGCATCTTGGGCGGCGCACAAGCCCCAGCCTCTCAGTGCATCTTCAAGCAGTTTGCCCGCGAAGTGAATGCAGTCCTCCCCAAGCTTGAGGCCACATGTCCTCCTAGGTGGTCAGCATGCGCTGTCACGTTCAGCTCAGCGGATCAGCTCAAGTGCGCGGCCACAGCAGGAGTCCTCCCGATGCTTTGTTCCCCAATCATCAGCAACGTGCAAGTCACCAAGACCCTCATCGATGGTGGAGCAGGGCTCAATGTCCTATCCGTCAAAATGTTCAACAATCTCCAAGTGCCATACAATCAGCTGCAGCCAACCAAGCCCTTTTCAGGAGTCACCGATGGTTCCACGGTTCCGCTAGGGCAGGTCCTCCTTCCTGTCACCTTCGGGAACTGCAACAACTACCGCACGGAGCTCATTGACTTTGATGTCGCTCACATCCGCCTGCTGTACAACGCCATCCTCGGGTACCCAGCCCTGGCCAAGTTCATGGTCGTGACCCATCACGGCTACAATGTCCTCAAGATGCCAGGAAGCGGCGGAGTCATCACTGTGCCTTGTGAAGAGAGAGACGTTGTGTGTTCCCTGGAACGTGCCTTTCAAGCCGTATCAATTGAAGACCCAGATCGCAGGAACGGTAGGCCTCCCGAGGCTGCTCCTAAGAAGAAGAAGACATCGCCTAGCCCGACCCCTCGGGAGGCTGGCCCCTCAGGGTTAGCACCCGTTCAGGGAGGACCTCCATCTGTCGCATAGGGAGGCGCGCCCGGCGCCCTCCTCGAGCAGGGCTCGGGGGCTCTCTCCTGGAGGTCCATCGACTTTGCTAAGTTTACGAGGGAGGCGCTCGGGCACCACTTGGAGGCGTGCTTCAACGCACGTTTCCCTCAGGAAGAAGCAAGGCAAGAAGGACCAAACCCTCAGGAATTCATCAGCGAGATCATTCAAGAGTTGCAGGAGTCAAGAGTCATGAGTGGCAGCCGCCGCTTGCCCGCCGTAGCTCCCCATCCAGGCGAGGATGGTGGGCTACACATCTGCATCGACATACCAGGACTCAACCGAGCCGCCTCTCAGGAGCGCCTCTGGCCCTCACGCGTGAGGCGCTGCGAAGGCCCACCTCACAGCTATGTTCGCATGCCTCACGGTCTGCCGAATGCGGCTGTGGTGCATCAGCGCCTGTGGTGCATCAGCGCCTCATGAGGAGCATCTTGGAGGCTCTGGCGGTCAGGCATTCTGCAGTCCTGGCGGAGATGGAGATGGTCCGCGAGGAGCCGCCAGCGCCTCCGGAGCCTCCCGAGGCCGATGGGCCTGGGGGCTCATGAAGATCGTCTCTCGCAGCGCGCGCCGTCCGCTACTTCAGCATCCCTCCAGCTTCAGCATCATCAGGTGACATCCTTCGAATTTCATTTTCAGCTGGGAGCGCCTCCCAGAGCTGCATCATTCCCAGGCCGCGTGAGTCCGTCCCTGTGGCATGTATCGCCTTTAGTTCATGTTTTCAGCTTACGTTATAAGGGGCGCCCCTCGGGCTGCATTATCCCCAAAGTCGTTCGGGCCCGACCCAGCGGTGACCATTTCTTTCTGCGCCTATCTAAATGAATTTGCTCCTTCATGACTAATGTGCACGACCTAATCGCCTGCTCGATTGACACCAACTGATGGAGCTGCTCCCCCACGGCACAACACTTGCGCATGGGTCCGTCCCTGCAACGTCGACAAACTTGGACGACTGAGCTCTGGCCGCGGAAACCCCGCATGGCGCCACCTCACCAAGCCTTCAGTGCCTCGCCACCCTCCTAGAGCAACCAACATCTGGCCGGCAGTTGTAATGGCAAACCCTCGTTTTTTCTCATGGTGAACTCGCAGGATCATTCTAAGGAGCAGCGTCCGGCGCGGCCTCCACGGCGTCTCTTTTGCCCTTGTCCACGCGAACCGCTTGCACGTTAAAGGGGAGGGGGGTACCTGAGCATCGCGACTCATGGGCTCTTACCGGCTCTCCAGCCCTCACCCTCTGGCCTTGCCCACGGCATCGCGACCTGGCATACCAGCGATGGCTGAGCCCCGCTCGAGGGCCGGGACCTGAGGACGTAGATCATGAAGGGGAGCAAAGACAAGAGGGAAGAGGCACGTAGGGGACCTCGCCAGGCAACTCCTCGGCTGCCAACGCGCAGGCCCGGCGCTGCGCCAAGGGATGGTTTTTGACCCTAGAGATAAGTCACCCTCCGGAATCACTAGTTGTCACAACACCGACCTCGCACTTAATGCAGTTCCGTTTTTGGCGACGTCACACTCCTTTCTCACCAAGCGATGGCTGCTTGAGCGCTAAAGGGGACCTCCTGAGCATCGCGACTCAGGGGCTCTTACTGGACCCCGGGCCGCTCACCTCCTGGCCTTGACCACGACATCGCGACCTGGCATACCAGCGACGGCTGAAGCCTGCCTTGGGACTGGGACCTGTAAGCGCAGAGCATCAAGCCCTCGCGAGGTTCGAAAGGAGGAACTAAGCTAAGACGGGACGAGCACCCCTCACCACTTCATGATAAGGATCATATTAACAAATGGATCTACAGGCATCTTACAAACCCCCGCGGGGTGTGTTCTTCGATTCCTCGCAGGAAACAAAAGGGGCAAATCCTAAAGAGTGCTAACTGCGCGCGCCTCCGCAAGAGACGCCATCATCAACAGTGGGCCGTCGGCCACCGGCGTCAACCCCATATAGATCAGTGGCGACGGTGGCCCGACGAGCCCGCCCTGCTCCGGGAGCGACGCAAGCTCGGGGGCTCGTAGCTGTCGTCGCTCGTCTCCGGGGTCGTGAGGAGCTCGGCGGCGTCGCTGGATCCTTCGACACCTCCGCTACCTCAGAAGCTGCTGGGGAAGCGGTAGGCGAGCCTAGTCCTCGCCGCAGCAGGATCTCGGCCGCCTTTCTCAGGGCAGCACTCCATCCGGCGTCCCTCCGCGTCGAAGACCTTGAAGAACATCAGGGAGGCGCCATCGTATTCGAGGTGGATTGCGAGGGCGCCACCCGTCCTGCCGACCCGGGCGATCTCGCCCCAGCCTCGGGTCAGGTAGACCCTGCCCGGAGCGACGACCTCAACCTCCGCTTCGGTCGTAGGGGCATTGCAGCCAGCGTACTGCAGCCTAAGCTCGATAGGCCCCCTTGGCGGGATCTCGAAGGCGAAGGAAGGAGGAAGGCGAATCCAGGACCGAGGAGGCGTGGCGGCGTGAAGTACGAGCTCGCGAGCGGAGCCCATGGCGTGAACTCCAGGAGGAAATACGCGCACCGCCGTGATCCGCTGGCGGCGACGGCTCCTCTGGCGATGCTGCTCGGCGCCAGTACCTTCAGGGCCCTCGATCCGGGCATACAAGGGCATTGGGAATCCTGGCGGCGGCAGCTCGAACCATGGCCTCGACACCTCCTGCCAAGCACCTCCTTCCCCGTGGCAAGAGACGAGCCGTTTCTTTGGAGGGAGCGGGACATGACTCTCTTGGGGGGCCTTCCCCTTCTCTTCGACAGAAAACCGACGGATCGGTGCCATTGGTGAAGGGAGGAGCAAGGACGAAGAGGAAGACGAAGAGTAGCGGGAAGAGATGGATCGGAAGGGCTCGCGCCGTTCCGTACATATAGCCAAGGGAGGCCAACCGTCGGCCTCCACGATCACAGGTAATCATGACCCGTTTTGCATGCAGGGACTTGTCAAATCGTGCAGTTGCCGATGCGTCGTGGGGGAGCCAGGGCGCCCACATCCAATCTACTGCCACGCGGCGCCCAAGGCCGCAGGCTATTGGGGCCCGCGGTGCTTCGCACTTGCCTCTTCGCTTCTCTGCTAAGCCAAGTCCAAGCGCGCCTTGGGCCCAGGGGCTACTGTCGGCATTCTGGGAACGGGGGTACCCAGACTTACCTGCCTGCGGCCTGCGGCGTGGCTCAAGGAGTGGCCCAATGCGACCCATCTACATCAACACATGCTCAAGACCCTCGCGAGGGGCCAAGCCTCGCGGGGCGGACGACAGGAGGCTTCCTCAGGCACGACCTCGTCAGGCTGGCTCACGAGGAGGCGGAGAGATCAAGGCGGGGTACCTCACAAGGTGCCCGTGACGCAAGCCATGACGACCAAGGTGCAGGCGGGCGCCGGCCTGCGCAGAGTCCTTGTTTCCCCTTTGGTGCAAAGGGGGGCAAGCGCAGGCAAGGGTATCAAGCAAAGGCAATCATTTCAGTGTAACAAGACCAAGACTAGCAGGACGACAGAGCGGAGGTCATCGTGGAGCCCAAGCCAGCGTCATCGTTAGGGACTTTTGGCAGGCGAGGACCAACTTTAGTCAGGATAAGTGTACTAGATGTTTCCCTTTAAAATGGCCAATTGTTGGCGCCCTTCCCGCTCAATATTTGGGAAGAGGCCCGGGGCCTTCGCCTATAAATAGACTAGCCACCCACAAGGTAGATGGGGATCGGATCGCATCAAGAGATCAACCAGAGAGAGAAAGAGAGAGAGAGGTGACTGAACTCCCCTAGCAGTTCATCGCCCCAACCAAGAACAGACCCTCACTAGGTTGTTCTTCCCGTGTACTGTTCCTCATCAGCCCCAGAGGAAATCCACACACCACAAATTGGAGTAGGGTATTACACCACAATGGTGTCCTGAACTAGTATAAATCTTGTGTCCCTTGTGTTGTTCTTCGTGTAGTTTAGATCCTAGCGAGGCGGTGAAACACGGGTAGGCTGAGGGTGTGATTTCCACGCGCACCCCGGTGTTCGAACCTCAAGGGTCTGCCGGAACCCGAAATCCTACAAATTACTCCGACAGTAGCCCCCAAGCCTCCGGGCAACTTGGCAAAGTTGGGCGGAGGTTTTTGGGCGAGTGTTCATGGAAATGATCATGAAGAAAGACAAAGTTAGTCCGTGCAGATATATCAAATGTTTGCTTTTAGCATTGCAAGTTTTATGCGAAGGGTGCCGAGTCGGTTTCGTCCGAGCCCCCTTCAATCTTTTTCGTGTTCCCTCCGCTTTTTGGCTTGTGCTCTTGCCTGCCGGACAGCCGCTCTGCGGTCTGTGGCTGAGAGTGGGCCGCGAAGTGGAGTGTTCAATACTCAGAGTCTGGGAGTAGAGTCAATCGAGTAGATACTTGTAAAGAAAACGGTCGGGTCGCCCGAAGCGTTTCTCTTCCTAGACGTTTTTCGCGTGGGTGGCCTCCAGCGTTCACTCTTGCCAGTCGGACAGCCGCTCTGCGGTCTGTGACTAAGAGTGTGCCTTTGGTACCGCGCACGCTACTAAGCCGTCTGCAGGAACTAACGTCTCAGGCCAAGCGGCCAGCCCCGGGGCCAACTCTGGCTGGCGCCGGGGCGAACAGTGATGCAACTGTAACAAAATGCGGAGATAGCCCCCGAGCATCGCTCAGGGTTATCCGTGCTCTCGCGGTGAAAAAATATGCGGGTGAGGAGCTCACATTGATTTTTTTATGTAGTTGCGGCAGAGGTCATCAAAGACAGCCGGCGTGGCACGGCACGCGCGGAGCGCGCCGGCGCACCCGCTGGGTGTGGCCTTCGAGCCCCCGGGTGCTCGAAGGGGGGTCCCGGCCCGTCAGGCTCGACCGGTCAGGCGGCAAGGCGTCTTGCAACGCCCTTTTTTCTTCTCTTCTGCCGGCTGCTGGGAGTCGGACAAAACTCTTCTCTTGTCTGCAATCTTCCGTGGGGGCGCGCCAGCGCACCCACTGGGTGTAGCCCCCGAGATTCGGGCCGACTGCTGCGCAGTCGGGCTAGATCTCCCGGCGACCATTTTGTCTTCTTCCTCGCGGGGGCGCGTCAGCGCACCCGCTGGGTGTAGCCCCCGAGATTCGGGCTGACTGCTGAGCAGTCGGGCCGGATCTCCCGGCAACTACTTTATCTTCTCTCTCGCGGGGGCGCGTCAGTGCACCCGCTGGGTGTAGCCCCCGAGATTCGGGCCGACTGCTGAGCAGTCGGGCCGGATCTCCCGGCGACTACTTTGTCTTCTTCTCTTTTGCCGGCTGTCAACAGCCGGACGCTTCTTGTGCACGAGCAGTTAGGTGGGCATCTGGCCTGACTTTTCTCCACCCGACAACAATTTTTTTTCTCTTTTCTCTTCGTCCGCCGGCTGCTGGTAGCCGGACGGGTACGCTTCTTTTTCCTCAGCACCTAGCCACTTTCTCAGCCGCACGCGGTGCTTTTTTCCAGTACTCGGTCACTTCTTTCTCAGCCGGCTTGGGCACTCGGCCGCGCACACTCTTTTCCTTTGCACAAGCAGCCGGCCAGAGCGGGCAGTCGGCCCTTTTTCTTTTTTCTTTCCGCCGGCTAGGCAACCGGCAAATTTCCTTTTCCAGCCGGCTTCTGCGTTGACCCGTCCGGCCCCTCTCTTTCCCCTTTCTTCTTTTTATACTCTAGCCGGCGTCTAGTACCCGACCCTTGACTTTTTTAGCCGGCCCTCTTTTCCTTTCTTTTTTTTCTTCGTCTGTCCTTGCTTGAGTGGTCGGCAGCAAGGCGGCCGAGGCGCAGCCAG
>NC_041387.1:220393083-220421664 GCF_002162155.2 Triticum dicoccoides | reverse complement strand
GGAGGGGCGACACGGGGCAGACTGGCGGAGGCGGACGCCGACTGGCGCAGGCGGATGCCGCGCTCGACGCAGACGGGGCGGAAGCCGGCGCGGGAGGAAGGTCGAGCAGGCGGCAACCGGCGCGGGCGGCGGCGGACCAGGCGGCCGAGGCGGCCCGCTCAGCCACCGGGCGCGGAGACCGGGCGCGGGGCGACGGCGGGGTTGCGGCGCAAGGCACTGCGGGCGCGGAGCCAACGGCACTGGCGGAGGGGCGGTCGGAGCGGAAGCCGGCGCGGTCGGTGTGGCGCAGTCGGCGAGTGGAGGAGGTAGGCGCGAGGCGGCGTCGGGGAGCCGCAGCCGGCGCAGCGAGGCGGCGGAGGCGGCGCGGACGGGTGGAACGAGGCGGCAACCCGGAGGCGGCGACCAGTCAGGCGGCGCGGCGGGTGAGGAGGCGGCCCCGGCAGGTGGCGAAGCGGGTGAGGAGGCGGCCCCGGCCAAGCACGGGGTGGCGTCGGGGAGCCGGACGTGGCCGGCTGCAGCGGAGCCGGCCGGCACGGCAGTGGGCGGAGAAGCCGGCCAGGCGAGGCGGACTCGGTGGATAGACGAGATGGAACCAGCAGCCGGCAGCCACGAGCATAGGCGGAGAGCGCAGAGGCACGCACAGAGGCGGCCCGGCGAGGCGGAGCCGGCCAGGGGTGCGGTCGCAAGCGGAGCCCGCGCGGGACTCGGAGGCGAGGCCGGTTAGCAGGAAGGGACGGCGCTCGCGAGGAGCCCGGGCGAAGCAGATGCCAGGCAGGGTGCCCGGGTGCGGCTGCGGCCAGCCGCGGCGGGGCGGACCCGTCTGTGCTGTAGGAGCGCGGGGTGGTCGGTCGCGAGGCCGAGCGCGCAGGAGCTGGGCGAAGGACGCCAGCATGAGCCCAAGGCCGTGCGGAGGCGCATCGCGGGAGCCGACAGGAGGCCGGAGCCGATCGGAGCGGGCACAGCGGAGGTGGCCGGCTACGCAGAGGCCGGGGCTGTGGTCGAGCCAGTATCTGGCCTTTATCTAGGCAGTATACATGCAATGTACAGGCATCATCTGACTTGTGTGTGGTTAGTATCCGAGAATTGTTTGGCCGCTGTATGGGCAATATCTGGGTAGTGTCTAGCTAATGGTTTCACCGTTGTAAAACTTGCATTTAGCTAGCCTGTACAGGTGATATATGAAGGAGCGAACGCCCGCTTCGGCCGGAGCAAGGCACAACGCGGAGGAGAGAAGACGCGAGCGGCGCGTGGATCTTCACAGCCGACCGAAACGAGGCCCCGTGCGCGGACGGCCGGCCGGCGTTGCAACGGTGGTAACGGAGAGGGCAAGGCCGATGGTGAGGACGCGCCGACCCTCACGGCCATTCCGGGGGCATGTCGATGTCGAGCCCCCGACCGCTATCAGAGAGACGGCGTGACGCCGTGGTGATGAAGACGAAGAGGCCGACGGCGAGGACGCGCCGCCCTTCGCGGCCGCTCTGAGGGCGCGTCGATGTCGGGCCCTCGAGCGCTACCAGAGAAACGACGGTGACTCCTCGATGATGACGAAAGTGGTCCCGCCTGGACTGCGAAACCAGCAGCAGCGTGATAGCAAAGTACCACACCACGGTGGGCGCCAACTGCCGTGGTGTTCTCACGGGGGGCTTGCGAGTCGACAGATGCCACAAGGGCTTAGTGTGAGGGTAAGACTGCTGCTGATAGGCCCGGGAGCGGGTATGCGAGTAGCACGTGGTGGTTTACCCAGCTTCAGAGCTCTCCGGAGAGATAATACTCCTACTGCTGCATGTCTGAGTGTATCTAGTATATCTGGTACACAGTGCTCCTGGAGCTGTATCTGAGGTCAGTCCATAGGCGTCTGGCCTCGTATATGTGTGTATGGCCGCATGTGCCTGAGCATGCATGCGTGAGTGTGTGGCTAGCTAGCTAGCTCTCTTGCTAGCTAGCTTGCTTGTGTTTATGCGTCAGTGATGTGTGTCTCCTTTTATAGTGTGAGGTAGCTTAGTATGTAAGCTAGCTAGTGGCATGGGTAAGGCATGGGTGAGTGTCACACTTGTCCCCTGAGTCACTTCATAAATAGTGCTAGGGAACAAGTGACACTATACATGATGGCTGAGATGACACGTGAATAGTGCTCGGGTACGATCGTCTCGTCGGTGTCTTGTCGATGTCGCTTCGGGCTGCAGTCGGCAGCCGGCAGGTTGGCACAGTCGGCAGCCGGCTAGTCGTTGTAGTCAGCAGCCGGTAGCCGGTTGGGCAGAGCAGTCGGACGGAGAGCTGGCAGAAGCGGCCGGGCAGTCGGACTGAGGGGCTTTGCTAGCCCCGATGTCTTGAAATATCGTCTCACCGTTTTCGGGGTATCCGTGTCCAATTACTCCGAAAAATCACAATTTTCCTTTCCATTGTTTTGTTTAATCTGATAATCATGTTTTCCTTTCCACTCTTTTGTTTAACCTTTCCTGTAATCTGACTAAACTGAGCAGAGATAATTCCATGCTTAGGTAGGCACCTTGTTGTACCATTCTGTCTGTAAGACCCTGTTACTATTGTTGATGACATTCCGGTAACCACCGATGGGTGATAACTTTGCCAATTGGTTCGCCTCGTTCAACAAACAGGAAAATCGCTCTCTTCGTTCCCCGTCCTTGGTACCGACATTGTTGCCAGCATAGCTGACAAGCTATTCACTAACATGCCTCCCTGTCGTGGCTGTGCAAGATGTCACCACCCTTCCTACTTTCAACCCACATGGTGGCCCCATAACCCACAGGTCCACTGGATCGAAACCTGACTCTTCTTTACAACCCAGATTCTAATGTATCCTTCGCACCTGCCTTCGTATGTGATTCACGAGCTAAATTCTATACCATTATTCGTCCTGAAATCAAACACCATGTTATTCTCGTTGTTCAAACCCCCATTCCAGCTTCTGTCTAGTCATCGAATGATTGCCTACCCGTTTGAAACTTTGGTACCATCGTATATTGCACTCAACGAATTCATTGAAATACAACTCATGAGGTACCTTGTGTATTTTCCATTGAGTTCACCGTCAGATGCCCAACTTTGTGGAGATGCGTTCTTCCGGAGTTTTTCCCCTTGGTCGCGTTCGTAGGACGATGGAGATCCCGAAGAAAGGATGACGACTTCATCATGATGCCCTAAAACTGAGACATGAAGACATCAACGTAATGGATAGATCTCTTCGAGAAGAGCAACCAAGACCGGAAAGATCTGTTAGAATTTTGTATCCAAAACTTTCCCTCTTACTCCACCTCTTAAATCTCGGGACGAGATTTCTTGTAGTGGAGGAGATTTGTAACACCCCGATAATCAAACTACAATAACCTCACCCTAATGTGCCAGTTCATCTTGTTTTACTAAGTCATTTTGCCACCTGATGAAAACTGCGGTCAAGTTCAAATTCCAAAAACAAGTCAAATAATAATTTCTTCAAACTGACAAGCAAAAATGTTCGATGGGTGCAAATAATGACTAGCTAATTTTGATGAAAGAATTAATATATTTCAAAATATAATAATTCTCTTGGTAATTATTTTAGTGGACCAACTACATTAAATAAACACATTTAAATTTGACTATAATTTTGAACATTTTCAATGGGCCTCAAACTTTTTTTGCAACCTTTTATTGTTGTCTGGGATTTATGAGCCAAGTTAAAAAAAATAAAAAAAATAATTTTATGACAAATGAAAATAGAAAATAGGAGAAATAAATGAAAACAGAAAATAAATAAAAGAACATAAAAATTAAAAGACCTAACTACTACTGTGCACTTGTAGCCCACTGCTACAGTGCATAGTCCAGCCCACCTAACAGCCATCCCCTTCCTCCCGTTCAGAGGAGGTCATGGCATCCATCCCACGGCTGCCATGGCCATGGATGGCCTCCACGTGCTCCCCCATGGCCTATAACCGCGTCCAACGAAAACCCTAGCCGCCCTCGTCCATTCCCCCTTCTTGCCCCAGTCGCCCCCTTCTTCTTTCGCTCGAATTCGAGCTTGGAAACTCTCACGGTGACCGCGCTTGTCATCGTCATTACCGCGACCACCGTCGTTGCCTTCGCGTGGGAGGACGTCCAGGAGGCCCGCCACGGACGTCTTCATCCGTCCCGAGCACCGAACGGAGCCGAGGTAGTCCGTGCGCTCGCCATCAAGCTCGTCTTCGCCGTGCACGTCGTCGTCACCGCCGTCGATTTCCACCACTCCGGTCCGTCTCCGGCCTTCCCGACCTCGCCATCAAGCTCGCGGTGAGCTCATCTCCCGATCCCCCCGCTTTTCCCCCTCGATCTGTCGTCGTAGACGTCGCCCCACGAGAACCAGTCGCCATGGCCGGAGTTTGGTCCGTCCGTGCCCGTGGTCACGCCCGTATGCCCGTGCTGCTCCAACCTAAGCCCCGGGCCGCACGTGGAAGCCCAACCGCGCCCCACGCACTTGCGCCTCGCCGGCACGCAGGTCCACAGCCGCTCGCGCGAGCCCGCACTTGCCTCTGGCCATTGCCATGCCCGCTGCGTGTGTGCTGCTTCAGGTTGCAAGTGGGACGGGTTGCGGTCGTCCCGCATCCCGCATTCTAAATCGTGAGCAACTGCACGGGATACGCGGGTTGCTGTACGCGGGATACACGGGTTGCCGCTACGCCGCTAGCCCGCAATACCGTGAGTTGAGTACGAGGGATACGTGTACAGAGTTGAGTAGCGAATTGGTACACATGCATAACATCCATCGTCTGCATAACGGCCATTATGACGGGTGCAGTATTTGATAACATGGTCCTAATAATAATCAACAAGTGTCTCCACGTTTCTAAGTTCAACTCCAACCCACAACAGCATTTGGTCCGTCTATGTCCGTTTGGATTGAAATGGATAAATGTCACGGCCCGATGCACGTCATGGAGCATATTTTGTTTGTATTTTGTCCGCCTCGACCTAATTCCGACGCATTTGGACCGGATTTGCGTTTGGTTCCTCCTGTTAAGCTGCTGCCGCTGCTTAGTTGCTGCTGCCGGTACTGTCCGTCGATGCGGCCGCTCGCTGCCTCCGTTGCTATGGCCGGACATGGCCATGGCCGAGCTGTGCTTATGTGTGTGCGTGAGTGTGTGTGCTGTGTGTGTGCGTAAGTGTGTGTTAGGACCGGCCCTGTTAGTGTTAGGATAGGTTAGTATTAGTAGGAGTTAATTAGTAGTTTATGTACATATGACATGTGGACCCCTCTGTAAATTAAAATGATAAATTAAATTAAAAGTGCCTAAGTCTATGACAGCCAGAACCTACCTTTACTATTTACACTTTGACCAATCAAATGTTGACTGAGTCAACACTGCTGACTAGACCCTCCGTGGCCCATTGTCAGCCATAGGTGCATTCTCGCTGGGTACACTTTTGGGTGCCTAGCTTTTACTGTTTAATTTTTGAATTAATTTAATTTCAGAAATTCCAGAAAATCTTTTAAACTTTAGAAATTCATATAAAATAAACCATAACTCCGATGAAAATAATTTATATATGAAAGTTGCTCAGAAAAATACAATAAATCTGAATACGCAGCCCGTTCGTTCATCACACGTCCCTAGAATAGCGGACGTGCAACAATCCCCCTCCGGTACGTTTGTACGAAAACGCGAAACACCGGGAATACCTTCCCGGATGTTTCCCCACTTCGCGGGTATCACCCACTACTGCTTTAGGTCACCTCTAACACCGCGTATTGCCATGTTATGCTTTGTGATGCTTTGATTGCTCTGTTATTTATTATGTTTCCCCTCCGTTACTTCTTTCCGGTAGACCCTGAGACTGCTGGCGACCCCAGTTCGACTACGGTGTTGACGACCCCTCCTTCTTGCCAGAGCAACCAGGCAAGCCCCCCCCCCCTTGATCATCAGATATCGCCTATTCTTCTCTCTACTTCTTGCATTAGAGTAGTGTAGCATGTTACTGTTCGGTTACTCCTATTCTATTGCATAACCTGTCATTGTTGCTACAGTTGTTGATACCTTACCAGCAATCCTAAATGCTTAGTATAGGATGCTAGTTTATCATCATTGGCCCTACATTCTTGCCAGTCTGCCTTGCTATACTATCGGGCCGTGATCACTCGGGAGGTGATCACGGGTATATACTATACATATATACATACTATACAGATGGTGACTAAAGTCGGGTCGGCTCGTTGAGTACCCGCAACTGATTTGGATATGGGGGCTGAAAGGACATGTGGCTCCATCCCGGTAGAAGTGGGCCTGGGTTCCCGACGACCCCTGTCTGTTACTTTGTGACGGAGCGACAGGGCAGGTTGAGACCACCTAGGCGAGAGGTGGGCCTGGCCCTGGGCGGCATTCGCGGTTACTTGATAATAACACGCTTAACGAGATCTTGGTATTTGATCTGAGTCTGGCCACTGGCCTATACGCACTAACCAACTACGCGGGAATAATTATGGGCACTCAACATCGTGGTATCAGCCGAAGCCTTCGTGACGTCAGCGACTCAGCGGCGTGCGTCGGATGGGACCGTAAGCCTGCTCTTATATTAAGGGGGCTAGGTCTGCTTCCGGCCGCCCATGCAACGTGCAGGTGTGCAATGGGCGATGGGCCTAGACCCCTGCGCGCATAGGATTTAGACTGACATGCTGACCTCTCTGTTGTGCCTAGGTGGGGCTGTAACGTGTTGATCTTCCGAGGCCGGGCAAGACCCAGGAAAGTGTGTGCGGCCAAAGGGGATCGAGCGTGTTGGGTTATGTGGTGCTCCCCTGCAGGGAAGTTTATCTATTGGAATAGCCGTGTCCCTCGATAAAAGGACGACCTGGAGTTGTACCTTGACCTTATGACAACTAGAACCGGATACTTAATAAAACACACCCAGACAAGTTCCAGAGACAACCCGGTGATTGCTTTTCCAAAGGGCGACGAGGGGAGGATCGCTGGGTAGGATTATGCTATGCGATGCTACTTGGAGGGCATCAATCTACTCTCTTCTATATGCTGCAAGACGGAGGCTGCCAGAAGCGTAGTCTTCGATAGGACTAGCTATCCCCCTCTTATTCTGGCATTCTGCAGCTCAGTCCACCGATATTGCCTCTTTACACATATACCCATGCATATGTAGTGTAGATCCTTGCTTGCGAGTACTTTGGATGAGTACTCACGGTTGCTTTGCTCCCTCCTTCCCCCCCTTTTCCTCTTCTTCCCGGATGTCGCAACCAGATGTTGGAGCCCAGGAGCCAGATGATCCCGAGGATGATTCTACATGGAGTTCGGCTTCGAGGAGTAGTTAGGAGGTCCCAGGCAGGAGGCCTCGCCTTTTCGATCGTCACTACTTTTGTGTTAGCCTTCTTAAGGCAACCTTGTCTAACTTTTGTCTGTACTAAGATATTGTTGCTTTCGCTAACTCGTTTATGTTCGAGCACTTGTATTCGAGCCCTCAAGCCCCCTAGCTTGTAATATGATGCTTGTATGTCTTATTTTACTTTTAGAGTTGTGTTGTGATATCTTCCCGTGAGTCCCTGATCTTGATCGTACACATTTACGTGCACGATTAGTCTACGATTGAATCGGAGGCGTCACAATGTCAAGCTAGGTGGTATGTATTTAGCAACAATATAATTAACATAATCATCATACCAAGGCGTACTATTAAAAACATTTATTGCAGCTAACTGTTCATCAGGAAAGATATCATTAATAGGTTGTGGGTCATCAAGAATATTTTCAAGTCTAGAAAAGTTATCAGCTACGGGGTTCTCTGCCCCTTTTCTATAAGTGATATGCAAATCAAATTCTTTTAGCAGAAGAACCCACCTAATCAGTCTAAGGTTTAGCATCTTCCTTTTCCATAAGGTATTTTATAGCAGCATGATCAGTGTGAACAATCACCTTAGAATCAACAATGTCGGATCTAAATTTGTCACAAGCAAACACCACTGCTAAAAATTCTTTTCAGTAGTAGCATAATTTCATTGAGCACTGTTAGAGTTTTACTAGCATAATGGGTAACATTTAATTTCTTATCAACTCTTTGTCCTAGAACAACACCAACAGCATAATCACTAGCATCATACATAATCTCGAAAAGCAAGTTCCAATCAGGTGGTTGAACAATAGGTGCAGTAATTAAGGCTTTCTTTAGTGTTTGGAAGGCTTCCAAACAATCATCAAACACAAGAGATATCCTTTTGCAAAAGATTTGTAAGAGGCCTAGAAATTTTAGAAAAGTCTCTGATAAACCTCCTATGGAAACCAGCATGACCAAGAAAACTACGAATACCTTTGATATCTTTAGGACATGGAATTTTCTCAATTGCATCAACCTTGGCTTTGTCCACCTCAATGCCCTTTTCAGAAATTTTATAACCCAAAACAATACCTTCGTTATCCATAAAGTGGCACTTCTCCCAATTCAAGATAAGATTTGTTTGTTCACATCTCTGCAAAACTCGATCAAGATTGCTTAAACAATCATCAAAAGACTTCCCATAAACAGAAAAGCCATCCATGAAAACCTCAACAATCTTTTCACAAAAATTAGATAATATAGCAGTCATACTGTTGACACCCAATTTTATGGTCAAGAACATAATTAAGATTGCCACAAATGGAGAAGTGATCTACGTGAAAATTTCCGTATTGTTGACATGAGCATCTTTGAAATTTAGGCCATCGCCATCCGATCTCATCCCGAGGGCCGAAACTATGCTCAAAGTACTAAGATTTTCTATTTAGAGTATTGTTCGGCCAATTAAGCCTCCAAGACGGCCTTATTTGAGAAATGTTTGTACATGGATTCTCTTCGTCTTGTCGAAACGATCAATTTTGATATAAAAACCGTCTCAATCGAAGCTCGTATGCAAAAGTTAGAGCCAAAACAGTGTGCTGCAAAAGTCTGCCCCGGAAGTTCCGGGCAAAACGTTCGGGGAGGTTCCGGGCTAACCCGAAAGTTTGCACACGGTGCGCCCCAAAAACTGGAGTTTTAATATTATTTGCATATTTGCGGGTTCAAATTCAACATCAAGATGACCTCGGATGAAAAAATGATCAACTGAAGAGCTTTTATCCATTGCAAGATCTACAACTTTGCTTTTGGGACCATTGTGATCCGAAGTAGTATGCGACTTGCAGATTTAGTGCAAGAGGGCTACTTGATATAATTTGAGCCCGGAAGTTCCAGACCAGACCGGAAGTTTCGGCCCTCGTAGTCCGAGTTAGGGTAACTTTTGATGTTTTGGACGTGATTTGAGTCCTTTTATTGTACGGGAAGTCCATCCGCCTCATATATATGCAAGGGTTGACAGCCGATTGGACAACACATAATTGATCTATCAATATATTACTTTTTACATTTACCTTTATCTCTCTCCCTCGTTCTTCTTCCTCGTTCTTTGTTCATTCTTCTAGTTGTAGTGCGGCGATCCACGAGGCCCTAGGGGCGATCAGGTCGACCTAGGGCAGCCCATAGCCGCCGCGCATCCAGACGGGGTCCCTCCCGGGCGTGTGTGGTTTCGGGTCTACAAAAGGGCCCACTAGATTGCTTGCATACCACGCTTCTGGACGGGTCTCCTTCGAAGTGAGCTGCGGTGCCTCACCCCCGGTGTCGAGGGTACATGGTAACGTGTTCATGTATAAATACACTTTTTGGCATCTCAGCTGGGGACGAAGCTTTGAACGGTCTCCAGCCCGTTCTTGCTACGAAGAAATCGTCATCTAGGTTTTGCAATCTACAAAGGTAATATGAATACAAAAGTCACTTATGTAGATGCAAATAATGCATATGTTGTTGCTAGATCGTTTAATGAGCATAATGTATTGGCTAGCCCTAGTTTTATCAATCATGCATCTAATTATGTGTAACAGCCGATTCAGAATAATCTTCATGCTTCAACTTCATATAATTTTAGCAACATGCAACATATGTATCCCAACTCCCATGCATCGGCAACCCCACAAATCTATATGCCGATGAACAACATGATGAGTTCGGTTAATCAAGTTGAAACACCTCATATAGGAGTTTCCAATAGTATGCAACAAAGTGTTTCACCTTTTTATCATCGGCAAATAACTTGCAGTATGTTAATCCAAACATGCCGGTGGATAGGGGAATTGGCCATGCTACTACTAGTTATTCGGCCAATTACCCTCAAACATCATATGCTACACCTCATGCTACTAATTTTTTGGCACCATACGCAACTGTTGATGTCCATAATTTCGTTCCGCATCTTCACAGTCGTGGCCGAATAAGTGGAAATTCTGCAGGAGCACAAATGCCTTCACCTACTACCGTGGCATATCATGTCCCCCCTACATAGTTACAGAATTTTGGCAACATCTCATTGCCGAAAGAATCTAAAAGCATCGAGGGGCAACCGTATCCACACTGGGTAATTGAGAACAAACTTATATTCTCTTGGGATTTGTGCAACTCTATTCGCCAGGAACTAATAGAAGGCGGGAAGCCTCATGGTTTTGCTGTTATAAAAGCTAGAGTTGTGCAAATGATGAAGTCGTCCAGTGTTGTACCATCAAGTGTACCCCCTAAACAGTTGCAAAGTTTCGGCACCTCATTGCCGAAAGATTCTCAAAGTATTGGGGGGGGGGGGCAATCTCATGAGGAGTGGATGGAAATTGAGATGAAAAGGTTTAAAGCTCGCCAAGCTGAGATGTGGGCTAAAATAAGACAAGAGCGAGAAGCCTGGCAAATTCAAAAAAAGAAATGTATTGATTCATGTAACAAAGAAAATCCGGTTATTGAAAAAGTTGAATCAAATAGTATGTGTACCGAATATATCAAATAAAAAGAGGATCCCAAGGCATTGGAGAGTCATTCAAAAGTGGAACAAAGTATTATTCAAGTGATACAACCATCATGCTCTCCCAACGTAATTGAAGAGGTATGTCTAGCAAGTGATTTAACTATCTTCCAATTTGGTCACAACTTTATTGTCGATGCTTCTATAAGAAAAATTCTCAGAAGTAATTCTGAAAGACCAATGAAGAAGGGTAATTTACTTGTTAGCAATAAAATTGTTATAGACTATATCGGTCAACCTATTGTGCCATTTATAAAGACCGATAGTAACTTACTATTGCAGCCAAAGTTTTCTCCATTGCTTTATCAAAAGTTTATATCTACTTGGGTAGCTTTGCTTGTTTCATACTTGGCTTGCACTCGGTCTCAATTGAGACATGTGTGTTCTAACTATTTTTGTTTCAGAAATATAAAGCCAGGGTTAAATTCTTTTGGGAAATCCGATGCTAATATTATATCTTATCCAAAGACATCGGAGATAGTGCAAAACACAATGCATAGCGAATGGGGAGATTCTAAATCTGAACCATTCATTTGCTTACCTCCAAAGCCGTCCGCACACGAAGATCGGCTAGAAAACAAGAGGTATACCTTCGATTCAAACATGTGTGATCGAATCTTTGATTTGTTGTTGAAAAATAATTACATTAGAATTTTTGATCACCATGCCAAGTCATCTATCCAAGGACGAATGTATTATAAGTTGCATGATTCGTTCAAGCATAGTATTGAGGATGCAACATGTTTCGTCAAATAGTTAAATCAACCATTGTTAAAGGACGATTGAAATTTGTTGAGACACCAAGAGATGAGAGTCTATTCCAATTCGTCCCGATGGCAAAAGGTTTTTGCATTGGCTGCTTCAATCCGATCCATTTAGAGAGAAGGTAAAAACTACAAGTGATGGGATCGAGCTTTGAAGTACTCAAGTTGTTGAAGATCACAATGAACATACTCTTTAGGGAAAGAATTTCATCGAAGCTACAATGAAGACGCCAAGGACTTGGGGCAACAAGAAAATCCAAAGATCGATGCAAGTCAAGACAAAGGAGATAAAGGCCGCAATAAGCACAAGTGCCAGAAATCCAAAGTCACTTTTTCACAATTATTAGATAAATATCAAAAGAAGAGTGAGGAAAAAGGTTCTTATTGGCCAACTAATGCAAAAGCATCAAGATCACCCCCTATGCGCAAATCCAAGGATTGGTATTGGCAAGAAGATAATTTGAATGCAACTTATTCATATCCTTATTTTGGGCCGCCAATGCCAATGTCGTGGATGCCTCTCTATGCTCAAGTAAATCCATATCCATCATGGGACTGGTATGATACAAGGGCACATTCTCCATCTTATTTTAGTCAATCTCACCAATATTATGTAGCTTCAAGAGGATCAACATTTGAACAATCACATGTTAAAGACCGTTTCAATCATAAGGAATCGGTCTGGAGCTCAAGGAAGAAGAAAGAGGTGGCCAAGAAAGTTTACCGCGTTAAAAGATATGTTCATAAGAGTGCTGCTTCAGATTTGATCTCAAATGAAAAAGAGCCACTTAAAATGTTGACATTGGCTACCAAAGGCAATGAGACAAGTCAATCAAGTGCCAAATCTAAAGAGAAGAAGTTGAGAGTGCACAAGGTAAAACAAGAACTGCCATTTCTTCAAACAAAATCGCAGCTGGGGTGCCCACTCGGCTTATCATATTGGCAAAAGAAGAAATTACAAAAACTTAGTGCACAAGAACTTGAAGAAAGGAACATGGCATGGGTTCCCAAAGGAAGTGCTGAAAATAAGAATCATGTGCAAGCTTCCATTACAAGAAGTGCGGCAAAGGTGAAGAAGGAAAATAGTGAAAACTATGAAGGACCAAGCCGAAGGTTTCAACATCTTCGATCCACACATTATCCATATTCTTCAACTATGCCATTAATGCCTACACCATGAAATTTGTCATCATCAGGTATGATTGGTTATCCTCAATGGGCTTATTTTAATCCATGGTTGCAATATAATTTCTCACATCATGAAAGGGTATTACCAAATCATCATAGTTCAATTAGCTTCACTTTTGTTGCTAATTTAAAAGGCCGATAAACAATTATCGCCCAAGGAAATAAAATGGCCGATATATACTTATCGTCCTAAGCACATACAAATGGTTGATGGGTGTTTACATCATTCTTAGAACAAACTCCGTGCAAGTTATTTTTCGCCACACAAAATTTGTAGAAGAACAGGGGGGCATGTGTTGACACCTAATTTTGGCATGGTCAAGAACTTAATTAAGATGCCCTCAAATGGAGAAGTGATCTATATGATTTTTTTCCGTATTATCGACATGAACATCGTTGAAATTTGGGCAATCGCCATCCGATCTCATCTCGAGGGCCGAAACTATGCTCAAAGTACTAAGAATTTCTACTAAGAGTATTGTTCGGCCAATTAAGCCTCCAATACGGCCTCATATGAGAAAAGTTTGTACATGGATTCTCTTCGTCTCGTCGAAGCGATTGATTTTGATATAAAAACCATCTCAATCGGAGCTCATATGCAAAAGTTAGAGCCAAAACAGTGTGCTGCAAAAGTCTGCCCCGAAAGTCCGGGGAGGTTCCGGGCTAACCCGAAAGTTTGCACACGGTGCGCCCCGAAAACTGGAGTTTTAACATTATTTGCAGATTTGCGGGTTCAAATTCAACATCAAGATGACCTCGGATGAAAAAGTGATCAACTGAAGAGTATTTCTCCATTCCAAGATCTACAACTTTGCTTTTGGGACCATCGTGATCCGAAGTCGTATGCGACTTGAAGATTTAGTGCAAGAGGGATACTTGATATAATTTGTGCCCGGAAGTTCCAGGCCAGACCGGAAGTTCCGGCCCTCGTAGTCCGAGTTAGGGTAAATTTTGATGATTTGGACGTGATTTGAGTCCTTTTCTTGTACGGAAGTCCAGCCGCCTCATATATATGTAAGGGGTGACGGCCGATTGGACAACACATAATCGATCTATCAATATATCACTTTTTACATTTACCTTTATCTCTCTCCCTCGTTCTTCTTCCTCGTTCTTCGTTCATTCTTCTAGTTGCAGGGTGGCGATCCACGAGGCCCTAGGGGTGATCAGGTCGACCTAGGGCAGCCCATAGCCGCCCCGCGTCCAGACGGGGTCCCTTCCAGGCATGTGGGGTTTCGGGTCCACAAAAGTGCCCGCCGGATTGCTTTTGTACCCTGCTTCTAGATGGGTCTCCTTCGACGTGAGCTGCGGTGCCTCACCCCCGACGTCGAGGGTACACGGTGATGTGTTCGTGTGCGAACACATACATCTTTGAATGGTAGCAGGTGCATTGCATAAACGAAAAGGCATGTGTCTATAAGCATAATTCCCAAAAGGACAAGTAAAGTGGTCTTTTCTTGACCAGGTTGTGAAACAGATATTTGTGAAAAACCAGAATATCCATCAAGGAAGCAAAAATGTGTGTGCTTAGATAATCTTTCTAGCATTTGATCAATAAATGGCAGAGGTTAATGATCTTTTCTAGTTGCTTTCATTAATTTTCTATAGTCAATTACCATTCTATAGTCTGTGACAATTCTTTGTGGAATAAGCTCATTCTTATCATTAAGAACAACAGTAATACCTCCCTTCTTAGGGATACAATGAACATGACTTAGCCATCTACTATCAGCTATAGGATAGATTATACCTGCTTCCAGAAGTTTCAATATTTCCGTTCTTACCACTTCTTTCATCTTCGGATTTAACCGACGTTGGTGATCAACAACGGGTTTAGCATCAGGTTCCATATTAATCTTGTGCTGACATAGAGTGGGGCTAATGCCCTTAAGATCATCAAGAGTATATCCAATAGCAGCTCGGTGCTTCCTTAGTACTTTCAATAATCTTTCTTCTTCATGTTCTCAAAGGTTAGCACTAATAATAACAAGATATATCTTTTTCTCATCAAGATAAGCATATTTCAAAGTGTTTGGCAATTGCTTTAATTTAAACACATGATCACTTTTAGGTGGAGTAGGTCCACCTAGAGTATCAATAGACAAATTGTGTTTAAGCAGAGATCATTGTTCAAAGAATTTTTTATCTATTTCATTTCTTTCACGCATATGCAAATCATTTTCATGGTCTAGCAAATATTTCTCTAAAGGATCAGTAGGAGGTACGGCAATAGAAGCAAGACCAATAATTTCATCCTTATTAGGCAAATCTTTTTATGAGGTTTTCTACTAAACTTGGAAAAGTTAAATTCATGAGATTCATCACCAAAGCTAACACCGACAGTTTGTTTCTTACAATCTATTCTAGCATTGATGGTGTTCAAGAAAGGTCTACCAAAGATAATGGGGCAAAAATCATCTTGTGGGGAACCAAGAACAAGAAAATCAGTAGGGTATTTTACTTTCCCACACAAGGCTTCAACATCTCTGAGAATCCCAATTGGTGATATAGTATCTCTATTGGCAAGTTTAATAGTAACATCTCTGTCTTCTATTTCAGCAGGTGCTATTTCATTCTTAATTTCTCCATATAAGGAAAAAGGGATAACACTCACGCTAGCACCTATATCACATAAATCATGATAATAGTGATCTCCTATCTTAACTGAGACAACGTGCATGCCAATAACTGGTCTATGTTTACCCTTTTCATTGGGTTTGGCAATTCTAGAAGCTTCATCACAGAAGTAAATAACATGCCCATCAATATTATCGACCAAGAGATCTTTAACCATAGAAACACTAGGTTCAACTCTAATTTGTTCAGCTGGTTTAGGTGTTCTAATATAACTTTTATTGACCACAGTTGAAACTTTAGCATGATCCTTTAACCTAACAGGGAAAGGTGGGTTTTCAATATAAGCAGTAGGAATAACATGATCAACATTGTAAATGATAGCTTCTTCTTTAGCTTTTACTAGTTCTTTAGTTTCTTCTTTAATATGTGGGTGATATTTAAACCACTTCTCCTTAGGGAGATCAACATGAGTAGCAAAAGATTCATAAAAGGAAGCTACTATCTCAGAGTCAAGTCCATATTTAGTGCCAAACTTTTGAAAAGCATTGGTATTCATAAAAGATTTAACACAATCAAACCTAGGTTCAATACCTAACTCTTTACCTTCTTGAGTTCCCAATCTTCAGAGTTGCATTTAATTCTTTCCAAAAGATCCCCCGTAATTCAATAGTCTTCTTCATAAAAGAACCAGTACAAGAGGTATCGAGCATGGATTGATCATTATGAGAAAGGCTAGCATAAAAATTCTAAATAATAATTTCTCTTGAGAGCTCATGATTGGGGCATGAATATAACATTGACTTAAGCCTCCCCCAAGCTAGAGCGATACTTTCTTCTTCACGAGGACAAAAATTATATACATAATTCCGATCACGATGAACTAGATGCATATGATAATTTTTTGATGGAATTTCAATTTCAATCGATTCCAGTTCCAAGATCCAATATCATCGCATAGCCTATACCATGTCAATGCTTTTCCCTTGAATGATAAAGGGAAAAACTTATTCTTAGCTTCATCTCCGGCCAAACCTGCAAGTCTAAATAATCCAAAATTTCATCCACATATATCAAATGCATATCAGGATGTTCGGTTCCATCTCCTGCATAAAGATTAGCTAGCAGTTGTTCTACCATACCCGAAGGAATATCATATTCAATATTTTTAGTAGGTGCAGTAGGTTGAGGGGAAACTAATTTTGGTTCTGGTCGAGGTGAAGATACCCCAAACAAACCCCTCAAAGGGTTGTTCTCCATAGTAGCAAATGACAATAAATTTCAGCATGTAGTAATAATGTTTCCTTACCAATTTCCACTTACCAAAAGCGCTTCACTCCCCGGCAATGGCGCCAGAAAATAGCCTTGATGACACACAAGTATATGGGGTCAGCTGTAGCCTTTTCGATAAGTAAGAGTGTCGAACCCAACGAGGAGCAGAAGGAAATGACAAGTATTTTTCAACAAGGTAATGTCTGCAAGTGCTAAAATTGTAAGTAGCAGAGTAGCTTGATAGCAAGATAATTTGTAACGAGTAAGTAACGATAGTAGTAACAAAAGTGCAGCAAGGTAGCCCAATCCTTTTGAGGCAAATGACAGGCCAAAACGGTCTCTTATGATAAGCAAATCGTTCTTGAGGGTACACGGGAATTTCATCTAGTCACTTTCATCATGTTGGCTTAATTCGTGTTCACTACATTGATAATTTGGTATGTGGGTGGACCGGTGCTTAGGTGTTGTTCTTACTTGAACAAACCTCCTACTTACAATTAACCCTCTCGCAAGCATCTGCAACTATGAGAAAATTATTAATAATAAATTCTAATCATAACATTAAACTTTTGGATCCAATCGGTCCCTTATGGAATAGCGCATAAACTAGGGTTTAAGCTTCTGTCACTCTCGCAACCCATCATCTAATAACTACTCCACAATGCACTCCCTTAGGCCCAAATATGGTGAAGTGTCATGTAGTCGATGTTCACATGACACCACTAAAGGAATCACAACATACATATCATCAAAATATCGAACACATATAAAGTTCACATGATTACTTGCAACATGATTTCTCCCGTGACCTCAAGAACAAAAGTAACTACTCACAAATGATGATCATGTTCAAGATTAGAGGGGTATTAAATAGCGTAATCAATCTGAACATATAATCTTCCACCAAATAAACCATATAGTAATCAACTACAAGATGTAATCAACACTACAAGTCACCCACAAGTACCAATCTATAGTTATGGTACAAAGATTGAACACAAGAGATGAACTAGGGTTTGAGAGGAGATGGTGTTGTTGAATATGTTGATGGATATTTCCCTCCCCAAGAAGGGAGAGTTGTTGGTGATGATGATGACGATGATTTCCCCCTCCGGGAGGGAAGTTCCCCCGACGGAATCGCTCTGCTAGAGGGCAAAAGGGCTCCTGCCAGGTTTCACCTCGAGACGGCGGCGCTTCGTCCCGAAAGTCCTCTCCTTATTTTTTCTAGGTCAAAATGACTTATATACCAGAAGAGGGGCACCGGAGGTGGTCCTGGGTGAGCACAACCCACCAGGGCATGCCTGGGCTCCCTGGCGCTCCCAGGTGGGTTGTGCCCACATGGTGGGACCCTTTGGTACTTACTTGCTCCAATATTCCTGAAATATTCCATAAAAAATCCACGTAAAGTTTCAGCTCATTTGGAGCTGTGCAGAATAGGTAGCCTGACGTAGCTTTTTCAGGTCCAGATTTCCAGCTACCAGAATTCCCCCCTTTGTTGTATACCTTGCATATTATGAGAGAAAAGGCATTAGAATTACTCCAAAAAGCACTATTATGCAATAAAACAACATAAATAACAGTAGGTAAACATGATGCAAAATGGACGTATCAGATATGTGTTTTGCTTGGAGCGTAATTTTCTTTTGTTAGGATTTGCTTGCTGTTATCTATAATAATGTTTTGCACCTTTTACTTCAATAAAATGCCAAGTATAGCCTTTGCCATGCTTATTTTGCGAATCTACTTGTGGCTGTTTCAAAACAGAATGTTAGTTGTTGTTGCAAAAATTCTCTAGAAAAGTCAGAATGTGATAAAATCTTGAAACTTTTTTGCATAGTAAGCAATAATAAATTTTCTACAGTGTGGAACTTTTTCAAATTTTTTGTAGTTAGGGAAGTATGATGAATATTGCACTCTTTACAGACTGTTCTGTCTAGACAAATTGCTATTATGATTGCATTGTTTGCATATGTTTGCTTGTTTAATGATTCTATTTGAGGATAGGAGTATTAAATATGCAGAGGCATTTAGTATGCAATGTTGAATAATAATTTTAGTGATTTGATACAGTAGAGAATGATAAGGTTATTGCATTGATTTATAATAACTTATCTCACGAGTTCTTGTTGAGTTTTGTGTGGATGAAGTTTTTTAGATATAGGGAAACCGTGATATAAAAGGAATTAAGGAGACACAAAAGCTCAAGATTGGGGATGCCCAAGGCATCCCAAGATAATATTGCAAGAAGTCTCAAGCATCTAAGCTTGGGGATGCCCCGGTAGGCATCCCACCTTTCTTCTTCAACAATTATCGGTTAGTATCGGTTGAGCCTAAGTTTTTGCTTCTTCACATGGGTTGTGCTATTCTTGGAATGTCATTTTATTTTGTTTTGCTTGCTTTTTTTAATAAAATACTTAAATCTGAAAGTTTTTAAATGAGGGAGTCCGCAGTTAGCTACCTATTTTCTTAACTACTTGCCTGATCTTCACTTATATCTTTTTGGAGTAGCTTGTCATTTACTCTTGTGCTTCACTTATATCTTATGTGTAAATTGTTGAATGAATTAAATATCATGAAATTGAAATTGTATGTTCATATCATGCCTAGTGGTAGCTTCACATTGGGTTTAGAAAGTGAAATCTTTTGAAGCTTGACAATCACAATATTGGTCATACAAGAAATTCATGAATGATTAGTAGAACAAAGAGAACTTTCACATGCAAATACACTATCTTGGAAATCTTTTGTGATTGTGAGCCCCCATCAAAATATTATATGCAAAAATTGTTGACGTTGGACAAGGAAGACAATGTAATTATTTATCTTTGTTCATATTCACATAGAAGTTATATTGTCATAGATCCTTCAACATGTGGTGCTTTCCCCCCATATTTGCTAGCCAAAAATTCCGCAGCAAGTAGAGATACTACTTATGCATCCAAAAACCCTTAAACCCAAATCTTATTCTCAAGAGTCCACCATACCTACCTACGGATTGAGTAAGATCCTTCAAGTAAGTTGTCATTGGTGCAATAAGGAAATAAAATTTGCTTATAAAAGTATTAGATCATTTAGTGTAAGGGAAAATTGAGCATTATACGAATTGTGATGGAAAAGAATTAAAGTGACAGACTGCATAATAAAGGTTGCTATCATAAGGGGCAATATAATGTTATGTTCTTTTGCACTAAGGGATTCAGCATACAAATAAAAAGCACATGGCGACCTCTGCTTCCCTCTGTGAAGGGCCTACCTTTTACTTTTATGTATTTACTTTCATGTAAGAGTCAAAGTTTTTCTCTCTATTCCTTTTTATTTTTATTTTTTGGCAAGCATCATGTGGTGAGGAAAGATATAGGCACATATATCCAGTTGGATATGGGTAGCATGATTTATTATTGTTGACATCACCATTGAGGTGAATACGTTGGGAGGCGAAATTAGAAGCCCCTATATTTCTATGTGTCCGGTTGAAATGTTTTGCTCATGGGTATGAAGTGAGTGTTAGCAATCATAGAAGACCATATGATGGTTTAGTATGTTGAGCTCTTACTTAGAGTCTGTTGAATAAGTTGAATTGCAATTGTTTGGTGACTAAGAATATAGGTAGTTGGGTTTCAAGAGAATTCATTTTTTGAACCTTAACATGTGAATTGGCGAAAGTCCTAATGTGAGCATGAGCACTAGTGATCCCGCTATCTGGGCCATTGATTTGTGTCGTGATGTGTGTGTCAGCTAGCTTCTGTACATGGACAACTTTCGTTCACCAATTGTTTATATAGGCCATGGCCCACAAGTCAGGTGGTGGCGTCATAACTCTGTCAGTTACTTTTGATGCGGATCATAAGGTGAGTGACTATGTGAGCCATGGCCTATATAAACAATTGGTGAACGAAAGTTGTCCATGTACAGTTATCCCACTGCAGATTCTGGACTAATGGATCGGGTCTGCACATTAGTTACCACTGAGCCATTAGACCTACTAATCTTCCTTACTCTGTACCTCCCCCTTCTTATTCTCCTTGCTTACGAGCAGCTCTCCGGGAGACCAGTGTTCGTACCATTTGCTTGCAGCATGTCTGGGTCGTCCTCCTCCGCTGGTGAGCTGATCTTGCTGCTGATCCCTTGCCCCGACTGCGGTGGTCGGGTTTACGCCTGGATTGCTTGCAGCGGGGACATTGTTGGCCACCGTTTCTTCAAGTGTGTGAACAAAGCTGTAAGATTCTTTGCAGATATGCTTTTTAAATCACATTACATTTGTGGCTCTTGCTTTTGCTCTTTTCCATGTGTTCTTCATTTCATATCCACCACTTCTCTGTAGGTTGGCACTTGTGGATACATGCGGTCCAAAGATAAGTACCTTGCTGAGTTGAACTTCCATTTGAGTACGACAAAGCAGCCAGAGCGCGACGTAGTCATGGACTTATTTGAACCGGCGTGGCCGTGCTGATGAAGCGAACAATTAGTGGATTCGCCCAATCTAGCAGGCTCATAGTGTCCCAGTTGATGGAATAGTTTTCAAGGGTCAAGCTTTGTTCAATCAAGCAGGATCTTGATGACTTTCGGGGCTGCTTTGGAACATCGCCGCGATAAGGTCAAGTTGTTCATTTGTCCCTGCTTCTGAGATATGCTGCAGATATCTTGTTCGCTTACTAAAGCCTTCATATGGAGCCTTCTCTCTGCTGGTCATAGGCCTGCCAATTTCCTTCGGCTTACCTAGTGGCAACAACCCCGCAAGCATGTTCCCTGATTCGCGTGCTGAATTTTTGTCCTCATTGTTCATAGCACTATTTGCGCCAGCTTCTACAGCGATGAGCGCGCCTTTGGACTGAACCTGGTTCAGGACATCTACATTATCTGCTTGTCTGTCTTCAAGTCCTAGCCCATCCCTTACCTCTATAAATGGCTTCATTTCAGAAGAACATTTCTTGAACAAAGACATCAGATGGTCGTATGCTTCCACACTACAATCACCCATGCGAACAAGCTCCATAGCTTCATATACATATTTAAATGCCTGAAACTAAATGGGTTCTGCTGAAAATGGTCCTTCTGGTAATGGGCGAGGTGAGGTAGTAGGATATCCCTTGCATCCTTTGTCCATCTTTTAAGTATGTGCTTCTTCAGGATTTCTTTAATGCGTATACAGTCTTGCACCTACATCAATACATTTAGCTCCATTTAGGAAAACATTTATATGTGACATCCTACATTTAACAGATTACGAGTACCTTTAATGCATGGTTGCATAGCAGGCCCGTGTGGGCAAATTGACCAATTTCACATTCAAATTCATCGCTGCCATTCAGAAACGTAACTCTATTAAATTTGACACCCACTTTTCTCTACGCTCAGCCTCCGTATGCATTGCCATATATGTTTTACCTTTCTCAATTTCCTCAACCTGGTATGCACCATGGTCATATATTATGTGCACGAATTGCTCAAACATAGCTCTCGTATATATCTTGCCGGTATGCCTTTCTGCCGCCATGTTTGCCCGGAGAAGTGGTCTCCCCTGTAAATGGAAGCAATTTTTACTTATGTCAGAAATGCTCTCGACAACACAGTAAAACGATTGATTAGCATGTAATAACAAACTTATGATTCTGGTTCTTTTCTCCTCGTAATTTCCTCTGACTCTCTGTCAAACAACAACATCATGTATTTCCTCACAAACATATACATGGGGCAGCCTGGAGGCACATAATTCTTAAACATGTGGTTCTCCCTTTCACTCTGTTGTGTACTAGTCATCTTGGCACAGAACACCACAAGTGAAGTAAGGCTTCGCCCACTTGCGTCGTATCTCAAACAATTGTGTCATGTAAGTGTGGTTCTTTAGGTTGAACTTCTCCACAAGAAACTTCCAAGCTTCCTCAAACTCATCTATGGTCAGCATATGGTTAACCACCTTGTGGAACTCATCATATAAATTTCTCTTTTTTTAGTACAATGGGCCTAAATACTCTTTTGTCTTCTTCAACACATGCCACTTGCACCAACGATGTGTTGTGCCCAGTATAACATTCTTAGCTATTTCCATTGCTCGATTTTGGTCTGCAGCATATTCATAGCAGAGTTATTAGCCACTACACCAATAAATTAAACCAAATCTAATCGATAGATCATCAAGGCTTTAATCAATCATATGTAATCTTACCTGACAGTATTGTCTGTGGCGCCACCCCACCCATCATCCTAATAAAATCTGTGAAAACCCACTCAAACGTCTGTGCCTTCTCATTACTCACCAGCACACCTGCCAGTATAATGCTCTGAAAATGATGGTTCACCCCCACAAAAAGACCAAACAGCATGTCATAAATATTGGTCCTATATGTTGTATCAAATGTCAAAACATCCCCGAAGAAGGTGTACTGCAACCTGTTGTTGCCACTAGCCCACATTAAAGTGCTTATCTGACCTTGTTTGTTAGTCTGAACTCGGTAAGTGAACTGGGGGTCATTCGAACAAAGTTCCTAAAACACTTTCATAGTTTTCGTCACATCATTCTCTGCCAAAGCCAAGTGCAGCAGCTCCAACTCTAACTCTGTAAAACAAAGTGACGGTACGCAGCTGTTGTGAGTCCCATTATATTTTTGAAACCCTACTGAATCAACACTTATGAGATTACCCGGTTAATCTCTTCGAATAACATTTTTCTTCGTCTTTTTACTATTTTCTTATTTATGAAATGCTCATACAAGTACCACAACACAACTACTGCGAACAGCTGCATAAACTTAGTTTGCTTACTGATTATAAGTTATTCTGCAGGGGAACCATATGAATTAAGTATCTATATTTTCTTCATCGACATGGAAAGTTTGGAACAGAAACAAACAAGCAGCAAGCATACAACATCCCAACACCCCAAGTCTACCATGCTTGAACTTCAAGCAACAAGTAGTACTTCCATTTCGTTGTAATTTCTCACCACACACCCCCACCCGTCGCAAATAAGATAATTTGTTAACTATATGAGGTAATCAGAACTAAAGTTAACTCAGACCATCTATATGTACCTTTTAGTCCAGCCAGGAGTTTTTGAGTCTACTTGCTCTATGGAGTTCTCTATCGCCTCGGACTTGTCTCCACTTCCTGGCGCTTGAGCAGTTTGAGCAGCACACACATGGGCGTCTGCACTCGAGGCCGCCGCTGTAGGAAGCTCAATAACTGGACGTGCCATCACGGGGCACCGAAGAGGATCCATTGGCCGTTGTTCTCGTTCACCTCCTCCAGCAGAGTTCTGTTGCAATCACAATTTTTGGGGAGAGCTATTAGATCCAGCGGAAAACATCAATCTATAAGTCAGCGTTGAAGCAGAGAGGTAGCAGGTCTGTAGCTGCTTATGGGTTGCATCAAGAACTCCATTGCCGGCCAGATTTGTCCGTCACTCTGTCGCAAGATCTAACTGCAGCACTTCATCGCCCTAAAGACTCCAAGATCTAGGAACGAGAGGTGAAGACAGCTTCCCTATCCATACCACCTTCTGCATTTACAGATGCCGGCATGATACCGAGCCACGACTGTGCCTTTTCTCATCGTCGGGGTGCAAATGTCCGTCGACCTAATGGCCCACCTATCAGGCATATTTTATAATTCTTCAGTAGTGGGTGATCCAACGCCCGTGAATCGCAAAGCTAAAGCAAAGGGATCAGACAGCGAGTGCCTGTGTGCTCGCGATCATATACTCCGCATCCGTGAATTGGTTGCTACTTTGTCATGATGAGTTTTATGAGAAAGAGCTGCTGTTATGATGCTAGGGAAAGTGATTGAAATTATCATTTATCAAACTTATGCACTTTGCTAGCATTCACACTTCATAATTTCTTTCTTTTATCATTTACCTACTCGAGGACCAGTAGGAATTAAGCTTGGGGATGCCAATACGTCTCCAACGTATCTATAATTTATGAAGTATTCATGCTATTATATTATCATTATTGGATGTTTTACAATCATTTGGTAGCAACTTTATATCATTTTTTGGGACTAATCTATTGACCCAGTGCCACTTGCTGTTTTTTGCTTGTTTTTTACATCGCAGGAAAACAATATCAAACGGTGTCCAAACACCGCAAAACTTTATGTAGATTTTTTATGGACCAGAAGACATCCAATGGGCCAGAGCAGCACCTGGGGGGTGCCCTAAGGGGGGCACAAACCACCAGGGCGCTCCTGGGCCCCCAGGCGCGCCCCGGTGGGTTGTGCCCACCTCGGTGGCCTCCCGCACCCCCTCTTCGCCCTATAAATCGTCAAATATTCCAAAAACCCTCGCGGAGACCCTAGATCAGAAGTTCCACTGCCGCAAGCCTCTGTAGCCATGAAAAACCAATCTAGACCCCATCCCAACACTCCGCTGGAGGGGGAAATCATCACCGGAGGCCATCTTCATCATCCCGGCGGCCACCATGTTGAGGAGGTAGTAGTCCACTCTCGGGGCTGAGGGTTTGTACTAGTAGCTATGTGTTTAAACTCTCTCTCTCTCATGTTCTTGAGATATCACGATCTTGATGTATCGCGGGCTTTTTAATACAGTTGGATCATTTGGTGTTTCCCCCTCTCTATCTTGTTGTGATGAATTGAGTTTTCCCTTTGAGATTTCGTTCTTATCAGATTGAATACTTTTATGGATTTGAGAGCACTTGACATATGTCTTGCATATGAATACTCGTGGTGACAATGGAGTATTATATTGATTCACTTGAGATATGTTTTGGCACTCAACTTGCGGATTCCCGAGGTGACATTGGGGTAATCTATGCATGGGGGTTGATGCACGTTGTCGTCTTTTGTTTCTCCAGTAGAAATCTTGGGGCACTCTTTGAGGTTCTTTGCATTGGATGGAGTATTATGAATCTGAATTTGCTTTGGTATTATTTTAGTATGAACTCTTGATAGATCGATCGGAAAGAATAACTTTGCGTTATTTTAGTATGAACTCTTAAATAGATCGAACGGAAAGAATAACTTTAAGGTGGATTTGTACCCTACATGCAATTTCTTCTTATGTTCTCTGCTAGATAAGAACTTTGGAGTGTTTCTTCATCGCACATTGAGGGATGCTTATATGATCCAATTATATTAGCATTGTTGAGTGATTGCATTAGCGAAAGTACGGACCCTAGGCCTTGTGTTCAAGCATTGAGATACCGTTTGTGCTCACTTTTATCGATTGCTACCTTGCTGTATTTATTTATTCAAATTATAAAAATATATTTCTACCATCAATATTACACTTTTAGCACCATCTCTTCGCCGAACTAGTGCACATATACAATTTTCCATTGTACTGGGTGTGTTGGGGACACAAGAGATTTCTTGTATTTGATTGCAGGGTTGCTTGAGAGAGACCATCTTCATCCTACGCCTCCCACGGATTGATAAACCTTAGGTCATCAACGCGAGGGAAAATTGCTACTGTCCTACAAAACTCTGCGCTTGGAGGCCCAACACGAGTCTAAAATAATAAAGGTGTATAGTAGACATCAATATGTTGAAGAATTATATAAGAACCAAATATAGAATGATGAAGCATAGTTGTAGACTTGTACTATTAGAGATGGTAAAGAAAGAGGCGAGAGACATTCTGGTTGCTGAACAAGGTGAAGCGGAATGGACCTATTGTGGTCTCCTTGATGTAGAAGGCACGCACGACTCTAGTCCAACCCCTTGTGATGGACTGCCGCCAATAATGTAGTTTGAGAGGTAATCTTGAGTAAACTGCTTCAGGATCCACTTCAAAGGAAAAAGATTCAGACATTGTCATCTAATACAACTCATTACGGGCAGTAAAAAGAAGGCTACAAAGTTCTTACTTACCATCCTGCAGTTCACTCTTGTCTTGCATAAAGTGTAAACAAGTAGTTTGATTGACATCTTTTGACCCATTTTAAAAACAATTTTTATCAGTTTTCTCACTTGATGCTGGTTCATGAATATCACATTGCCCCATACGCAAAAAGGGTCAAAGTGTCGATCTTCGGCAATGGCATATGTACCTAAAAGCACCATGTTAATAATAGAACCTAAACAACAATTGCAAAATGATGTAGTACAACACTCCCTCCATCCCATTATATAAGATCTTATTACATGTATATCTAGACATCATCAGAACATTAAGGTAACACTCTTCCTTGTTGCTATGTAGTCTGGGATTGCATATTTAGTCATTCAGTACAATGCATGTTGCTATGTGGCCTCAGATATATTAGATATGGCCCTAGTAAACCTACCGATAAATGGGTTGCAGATATATTCAGTGAAATGTCATATTCGATGATTAATCTGTTATCAGCCCCCAGGCTATATGGTACCAGCTACCGATATCCCGAACAGTGAGTATATATAAGCAATGCGATGAAACTAACCTCGATGGTAAACAACAGCTGTTCTCGATATTGTCCTATATGAGTACATATAAAGGCATGTTAAGCACAATAGGCTAAACATCAACCAAATATATCCATGGCGACAACGTAATCTACAAATGATAGCTTCAGTGTGCAGGTTTAAGCATGCTAGTTAAGCAAAACAAGAAGTGGAAAGGTGTGTTAACTGCAAATGGCATACCATTTAAAAACAAGCAAATATAGTCATTCAAACTGGTATTGTGCAGGTCTAAAGTACATTAGTTATTGTTAAAAAACGAAAAGGCATGTTAACTACAACATCCTTAACAACAACCAAATATCGTAATTCATAGTGGTATTGTTGAAACTGCTATTGATGTAAAATTGAACTGCATGGCAAATAGTTGCACATATAGAGCATCACATTATGAAGAACTAAAATAAATAAGGCATAAGGCCATCTCTAGCCGATCCCTTAAAAGTTAACAGACTAAAACCCTTAGTGGATATACATACTCCAGCAATTTTTGGCCATTTCTAGTCGATCCCCTAAACTTAATGTTGTAAACTTCAATTTGATCAAGTTCAAAGCAGGTTCAACCGAAAGTAGCATGCATTCAAACATAAACGTAGATAGTTTTGCATAACCGAACATAAAACATAAATTTAAACTAAGCTAAAGTACATTCGGTCGAAGTGGAGGTCCAGCCAATCCTTCCCCGTCAGGTACGGTGTGCCGCGAGCCGGGTCCGGGCTGGTGCCGTCGGCGGGGTCGTTGGGGAAGACATTCGCCCACTGATTGACATCGATCTCCTTGTCCTCACTGCCCACCTCGACGCCCTCCGCACCGTCGGCCTCGCCGCCTTCGACCTCATCATCAGAGGAGAGCATGATAACCTCACTGCCCTCCGTGCCGGCAAAGATCACCCGCTCTGCCTCCACGAGCTCTGGGTGCTGCCGGCGGACCTCTTGCATGTAAGCCTCGTCGGCGGCCTCAGCCTCGAGGCGCTCCCATGCCTCGCGGTCCTCCCACGCCATAGCCGAGCTCACCACCCTAGCTCCTGCGGAACGAGGTCGACCGAACGTGTGCCGAAGGGGAAATTGATCCTAGCCGCCACACAGTGATAGCGGACCTGCCAACCACCGTACTCCATGGCCGCGAGCTCGACTGTGTGGAAGCTACCGAGCCACAGGTAGGTATGGGTCTCCCGATCCGTAATCTCGGCGACCCACGTCCCCCACTGCCACTGCCACACTCCAAGGTAGGACCTCGTCGGCGGACGGGCTTGAGGGAGGATGGGGAAGTCCTCGAACCGATGTAGGGGGGCGGTGGCAGGCAAATCGGGCGACCGGCAACGACGGATCGATAAAGAGCCCGCTGAGGAAGACGGGGACACCTTGGCGGCCACCTCGCCGGTGTTGGGTAAATTGGCTATGATAAACCTATTTTGGGCCATTGGCTCCTTGAGCTCCCTGGCACACAGGCAGATGTTGAGGATGGAGGCGGTGGCGCCGAACTACTGATGGTTTCGAGTGAGGGAGGGGTGGTGTGTATCTATGTGAGGGAGGTTTTGGGAAGTGTGTGGTGTGTGTGTGGAGGGAG